>NC_143555.1:59589500-59895000 GCF_054136105.1 Typopeltis vanoorti | reverse complement strand
TCCCGTTTTTTGTGAACACGAGGGATGAACTACGCGACTAGGCCTCACTTTTAATGTTTAAAGGATCCCCAATATTTATTGAAGATCTTGTAGTCTGTCTGACAAGTATAAAAATTAGAATTAATTTTTATATATTACAGTGTATTAGTGTATTTGAGTTCATTTTATAGCTTAATGATAATTGCATTTATAATTTGATTTAACAATAAACTGTAAATTGCTGATGATAGAAACCAGTATTTCTAAATTCGGAAATGCATATTGTCCTTACGACAGCAATTATACCCCTAATTCAGAGCAGCGCATTTTTGTATTGTTTCGGAAGTATCGTAGTGAAACATGTCATTATGAGAGGTTTGCCAGATTTGGTTTATACATGGAGTATGGATTATTCATGGGATACTTGAGTGATATGAAATCGACAATAACTCAAATATTTTTACGATAGCTTTTTTATATAGTCGATATATAGTCTTTTATTCAAGAATACGGCTTTTACGTGTTATTTAAAAGCACAAATAAGTATTCAGTTTAGTTCATAATAAGCTTTCTTAAGCTACAAAACGGGATTCGGGGATGAAAGAAATGTCGTTATTATGAAATACTATTAACAAACCAATTAGTAGAACTTTTATCGAGGTAATTAGTGAGAAATTTCTCATGTATAAAATAATGGAAAAATTTTATTAGCCGAGATAATTAAGCTTATCAGGAATGTCCCGCTTTCTGGTATTGGATACTAGACTGAAAGAACTAAATGTCAAGAGCATTCATCCCAAATAATAATATTTGTAATTATATTGTTTACAGAAAAACAGCATAAATAGCAGAATTTTATTTTTAAAAGTGTCCGATTAGATATTTCTGTAATAAGAAATCGCATTGAACCGTGAAAAGGAAACAAAAAAAGTTTAATGTTGCGTTGCAGAAGGCTAAAATTTTGATGACATCAAAATTAATTTCCTAAGAAAATAATGAATTTTGAATTTCAAAGTATATATAATTAATTGCATAATTAATTCTGTTTCAGAGGGTGGGTTGCTTTTCTAGTATTTTGTTTTCATATTTCTCCGTTTATTTCGAAAAAAAAAAAAACCAGAATAATAATTAGCATATTGCTTCTATATTTGGGAGCTCCAACATCAATTAGCTGGCCAATTTCGCTATACTGAAAACGTTATTAAATGTAACTAATACTTCTTCGTCCAGTATTTTCATTAAACACATAGAAAATTAATCACAATACGTAATAGAAAATTATTCTTAAATTTTAGAATTGTTAAAAATTTACTCCATTAAATTTCTACCATTTAAGAGAAAAATTTTTATTTAATGTATTATGGAATATATTTGGTCGATGTTATATCATTTAAACATTTCTCTTCTGTTTTGCTGATTGCTCCGCATGGAAAGCGACCTGGAAAATGAGAGCATGAAGTTTGAATTATTTCGTTAAGTTTGATTTGTCAAATAAACTTGAATATTTATCGTATCAACAAAATATACATGAGGTAGGTGGTAGATGTTTTTGATACGTGATTCCGCCTGTCACAATCATTTAGATAATTGTCAGAGATAATAAGCAAAGAAAAAAAAATTGAGGTAAGCCATGAAGTAGTCATAAGAATAGCAATCTGTTAACAGTGCATCTATTTTTCTAGTGCAATTCGTGTGACCTTCATCTGCCTTTGTAACTATTTAAGATTCTTGTTACTGAAATTGTACCAGAGACTAGTGGGCCCATTAATCTATTCTATTTATCTGCCATTAGTTACAATACGTGGCAGACATTGCTGTTGAGATGAGCAAGACGTTTCACTTTTGTGATTGCTAGAAGCTGAAAAAAAGAAGTTCACGTTTTAGAAGAGATAAATTGTAGCATGACTTAGCAATCCTATCATCACCAGGGCATTGCAACATCGTCTTCTTCCTCCCGGCAATGTCATAAATTGGTTCTGCTTCCTGGAAACGCAAGAGTAGCTACTTCTAAGGGCTCAGTGTTAGTTCCATCCAAGAAGCAGTGGGGATGACAGTGTCCGGACATTAAATGTGTCTGATCTTGATTGATTCGTGTTCACGGTGACTTAAGACTTCAGCTGTTCGATAAAGTGACGCTGGTTACCTCTCCTACTCCCCCCCCCTCCCCTTCTTTTTTCCTTTTTAGTAGTACGTGTTCCTTGACTCTAATAACTTCGTACTTAAGGGATTGTCCGTGCATATAAACATTTTGGAAAGTTTGAAAGTTTCTTACGCTCGCACATGTAGCTGTCTTTACACTCCTGGCCTTCATGCATACATTTACAACATTGTAATTTATAGACAAACTGCACTTTTGTATCTCTTGTATTGCCTTTAATTTCTTTCTTAGTTTTGTTAGGTTGCTTATAATTTATTTTGTAATTCTGTTTATGCTTTTCTTTGTTCGTTTGTTTATTTACCAATCTTTTCTTCGTTTTCTCTTAATCTGCTCCCTTTAAAACTACCGTCTAGAACCTTCAGATGAGAATAATCGTTACTGTTTGCCATTTCCGAAATTATCTGTGGTAATAGAAAGATAATATTATTTTTAATCTCGAGTGTATTTTCATAGCGTAAGAATGCTTTAATATTTCGATAATTTTGGTACCTGTCTAACATTTCCTCATTAGAACAACTGGAAGGTTTTAGTATAGTTTGTTAAAAATTGCATACTAAAATATGCAATTACTAAGCTCAAGTATTTGTATCCGTATGAAAGAAATACCAGGCTATTTTCTGAATTTAATACTTGTATGAAACATTGTGCAATGAAAGTTTTCTTTAGTTTGCGACGTGCATTCTTTCATTCTTGGTGAGCGGATGTGCTAAAAAAGTCCAGCATTTGTCATTATCTGAATAATCCATGTGCGCAATTGCAGTATTTCAAGACACTTTAGGCCGCCGGTTAGCATTGTGGTGGATTTACTTACCAGTGAAATGCAATACTGTACATTGAATGCTTCTACCACCTAGATGCATTCCTATACATCTATATCACAGTCAGATTCGATCTCAAAGCCTATAGATTAATTGATGTTTGCTAGTGGATAGCAGACACTATCCACTTGCCACCCAGGCCTTCTAGTTCTATCAGAAGTCTTCTTTCTTTCTAGCATTTTGTTTTCTCTCCATCTCAACCGAATCCTGTATGTAGTTGATATGACTTAGATGAGACTGATTATTTTTGAAAGATAATGAAGTAGTCCAGTCTTCTCTTTCCGTAACACTAAGTAGTTGGCAGTGATCAACAATGACATTTTTTTTTGTAAAACTTTGTGTTTCTTTTTCTAGTGTGGTGTCGATTTGGTTAGCACAGGGTACTGAACTTATTTTATTTTATTTTTATTTTTTTTTTAAGTATTGCTCTTGTCAGTAGCATTGAGCGTAAACCTAGTAGGTAGCAGTATTCAACTTTGTTAATGGCGGAGACTGGTTAAGGTCATGAATGCATGTGATTATATATTCTGCTCCATCTCTTTATTAAAAATGTTTTAAAGAGCATTTTAATTGCATATTTTTTGCTGTTGCTGTTTATCTTTGTCGTAACATACAAAACGCTAATGACAACTCTTTAACCAATAGGCTTGCAGAAATCAATTATTGACATTGTTTGCCAGTCGTAAATAATTGCGAAGTATACCTGCTAAATAATAAACAGCGTACATTTAATGGTAGTTGGCACTAGGCCAGTTTCTAATTTCACGGGGTAATGATCGTGTGAGTTTCGTTCCAATGTAGTCTGTCATTGTGTATCTCTATGTAGAGGTACAATGCTTAGCTACCCTAATTAGTTGGCCCTACACTGTGTAGAGAGTCGACCCTTCCGAGAGATAAATAAGTAATTGAGTAATAAATAAGTAGTAGTTCATCATGGTTCGACGCTAATCGGCACTCAGATGAGTACACCGGAAGTTATGCATCGCGATATAGCACGGCGAGAACAGCCAACACAATGGCTTTAGAGCAGCCAAATAGAGACTGATATTCCCCTTCTGATGTCAGGTCACTTCGCTTTCCGTTTATTTGATCTTCAAGTAAGATCGGAGCACACCGGAACTGCCTCTTACTGTCCAGGACAATGTGAATTGGGATGGACTTAACTGCTGGTAGTCGTTAAGACGTGCATCAAGCTTTCTTAAATCACCTGAAGTGGTTAGTTGTTGATATTGCTTCTGTTCCGATATTGGACAGGCTTAGTTTTAATAGCAAGCGCAATTGCAGTGGACTGTTTTTGTGCTTAAAGATCGATAGTACACTATAATGTTGGAGGACAGTTTTATTTATTTAAAAAGTAATTGTGAATTACTTTGCTTAATTTCTCTGCAACTTATATATTATTTTTTTACGAATTAGAGCTTAATAAAAATAAGGCTAGGGTTTCCTTTCTTTCTGAATCTTTTTTTTTTTTTCGTTTAGAAACTTCAACACGGGCCACATCTGCACCTGATTCCTAAGTTCTATTATTCTTAATTTATAGACTGAATTCATTGGTTTAATAGAAAGATTGCAAGTTTAAACTAGTAATAATCTTAAGATAGATACAAAATATATTCGGTGTTTATAAATCAGGGCATTTTGGATAAAATGCCCAAAATCTCCACTCATCAAAAGTATGAATTCTTCAGATGGCAGTAATGTTTTAAATGAATCTTTTTAATGACTTAAATAAAAAGAATCGCCATATTTTAGATATTAATAATATTTTTAATTAAAAAAAGCAGAAATAATTTTATTTTAATTTTAAATCATACAAAAAATGCATAATCCTGGATAAGTGACCTCTTAATATGCTATCATTTATTACTGAGGACGATTTTCTTTGCATTTTTTTTTTTCACTCTAGATTTAAAGTTACTTCGGATTACTTGTATGTTTTGGACAAAACGACAGTTAAATTTGCACGGCAGCTGACACACAGTAACCTGTGTTCTCTTTGTACTACGATAGGAACATTTATAAGAGTTTATCAAGTGAAGGTGGGTAATTTGGTCAAGCGCATATAGTGGTGGCATAGTTTTCCTGAAATTTCGTTTTTTTTTCACCGTGCTTAACATCCTGTCTAGAGAATAAACGTAATTTACAGATACAACGCATTATCTCAGTCTTAGTTGCGATGCTTTCACGGCTAAACAACCATTCAACCAACTATTATTTACAAAAAAATGTGATTTATCAACAGAAAAATATGAAGAAACAAAGGCGGTGTTATATGCATGAATTGATAATAATTTCCTGATGAATGCATTTATCACAAACCTTCTTTCACTACCGCCTTCTTGCAGCGTAAGTTGGAAATAATTTGTAAGTTTCCTACGTGTAATTCATGACTTAATGATGTGTGAACTCGATATGTGCATTCCAAGGCTATTTTACAACTTTCCTTTATACTCTACACACTTTGTACTTACTTATGCTCTTACTAGTGCTCTATTATCCGTAGTTGACTCGACTCGTGTCCTAGATCTGCGTTTCCGTTTTTTCTTGTTATTCGTCCCCGTTCACGAACGATGTTTGGTTCTTACCTATTTGGGTTACGTAGCTGTAGTGATAGTAGTTGAAGTATTCTGGACAATTTAAGTCAGCTCTTTGGAATTCTATTGGACTTGAATGCTCTTTTCTACTTTCGCTTTGATTTCTGACACGTGCACTGATCCTTTTTTCTGGTTCACTTATTTAGTTTCACTGTACTTCTTTCACCCTGTTGATTTACGTTACTTTCATCACTTCAGTCGATTATCTAATCTATTTGCTCCAGTTTGGAAACGTTCAAATCGAAAACCATGATTATTAGTACAGTTTTAACACATTCTCCAAAAAAAAATTAGTAATTTATTTAAGTGTTTCCACATTATAAATACATCGAAAACACCCTTCATGAATGAATCTTATCTTACTTTTTTCAAGTGAGTTGGGGAGGAGGACTCACTGTAAGCATTATAGCAAATGATTAATATTTATAATTTTGCCTTTTCGATCTGGAAATGTTCTCCTTATTAATAAAGAAAGCAACGGATTAAAACAGTAATGTCTGGTAGTAGGACCCTAAAATATAACAAAAGGGTCTTAAACATTCCTGATCATAAGATCGCACAGCTACCGCTGGTATTTTACTTTACGATTTCCATTTAGAGTTAAATGGCGGATATATTCATTGAGGATCTTAAGGATTTCTCATGAAGTATATTCTGGGAAATTATTGAAATTCGAATTTTGGTGGATTATTTGTTCGTTTTATCTTGCTTAGAAAAGACTGAATTAACCTGTAAAGAAGCTGATTGATCATCACGACCATGATGGGCTTCTCATTATGGTTACCATGGTGACCATTCTAGGCGTATGCATTGTTACAAGGCGTCGTATGTTCTGTGCTGTTTAATAGTCGCGTGTAATATTGAAACACTTAAGATTTACGCTAAAGGGATTGATTGTTCTTGCAGCAGCAGCAGCTTTCTGTTCGTTAAGATGCATGCAGAGAATTAGGAGACTTTGAAAACTCTAAAATCCATTGTCTGTAATTGCATCTATTTCGCAGTGCTGCATCGAAAGTTTGTTTCAAATTCCTCTCTACTATTACTCGAGGCGTGAGTTTCTCCTCGTATCTCAGCCCCATAGCGGCACAGTTCATTGCAGGTCGTCTGTGGAATGAGACGTTAGTGGTAGTGGTCGATAATGATAAAAGTTTCCGTGATTCAGCTGGGTGGATGAATGTGTAGTCTGAAAGGTATTGTCCGCGTGGTGCCACTCTTTACTACAATTAGAAACTTGGAGCCTTGGGATGATTAATTGGTTTCAGTTGGCAAGTGTTAGCATGCATAGCACTGATTGCCAACTGGAAGACGAGTTTGCCTTAATTAACTAGTAACAAATAAGAGTACATAAACGAGTACGTATTGTTAGTCGCATAGAAAATCCAACCGACAGCAAGTGTATCTTTGTAGGAAAATACATTTATTGGTCGATACATGACATGCGCAGTTCAATGAATTATATTATTTAGACGTCAATAGCAGGTCCTCACATTAATATCAATATGATTTATAGCATTAAATTATTTACATTATTATTTACACATTCAAAGTAAAACGAAATAAAACAGACAAAATTAACTTGGAAAAGAAGAACGCAGCCATTAGTCTTTCGTTCGCTATTCAGATTAAAATGATATCCTGCTGCATATTTCATAACCTATTCTAATACACACAAAAAAATCATTTAGATATCCATTCATTGTTTGAAATATATTAATAGACGTCTGCTAGTTTACGAATTCAAGTAAATTAGGTTTTAAATTAAGCATAATGAATTCGGAAATAGCACGATTATTTTATTATTAATAATGTTTCGTTGCTTAGAATCCTTAGAATCGCTTAGCCATCGTCCGATAGACGCTGAAATAGGGCAAGAAATACATTAATATTGTAAGAACGCTATTAAAGTAATGTTGTTCTGCAGAAAGCTTGATTTAATAGGAAAAATTACCTGCACAAATCCAGTGTTGATAGGGGGGGTGGCATATATATATATATATATTTTTTTTTTTTAAATTGTGCATTGGAAATTACTTCTTTATGTGGAAAGTGGAATGCATTATAACGGAGATTGTTACTTTTAACTCGTTGCAGAAAAAAAAAGCTTTACAGTCACACAGTCCTTTTTCTATAATGTTACACGGAAACTATGTCTTGAGTGATTCGCTATAGCAATTGACCCCCCCCCCCCAAGTGTTTTAAGACATTTGCGATGCATATTGCTATATTTTTACTTTACTTAATCATCAGATACACAAGACAATTATTCACTGTTCTCTTTTCCTCCCATTCTAATTCCTTTCTAGGAATTAGAATGGACACATTGGAAATTCGATCAGCTAGCAGTGAAGCTGTTCTTCGTTGCTAGCTGATCAATAACTGCCGTACATTTGTTATGTTTCGAAAATTGTATAAGATTGTAGGGAAAGGGACGAGTTCCTTTGATGTAAAGTAGTTATCTATTTTGTGTTCCTATGAACGGCAAGTAATTTTTATCCGTCATCGCATTTGTACTGTTTGAGTTTGAGAAGCTATTTAGAGTATTAAAGATTATGCGTAATTCCTTGAAAACAATTATCTGTGATTTAGACTGTGTCAACAATATTTGTTTTGCGTAAATATCCGTGAGTAATGTATTTTCCTTGATATTGCTCCTCCGTAATTCAACTTGCACAATAACTGTAGTATTATAGTTGAGAATATTTTTAACAATGGAATCAGCTCTAAAATTTTCTTTTAGTGCCTGCAATATTATAGAAGTGCTTATCCCATGTCTCAGTAATAAAGTAATTAACATATTCTGAAATATACATTTAAATATAGTAGCAATTAAAATGCTATAGATATGATATTTTTGCTAAATATGTTTCTGCTAAGATATTGTTATTGCACTAAAGAGTTCACCAATACCTCAGTGAATCTTCCGTTTATGCATCACTCGTAAATGAATGTGACCTTAAGAGTATTATTTTAATAAACATATTTGGTGAGGACTACAATTATTAAGATATTGATTAATATATAAAGAGTTTCTAGATAGAACATAACATGCAAAACAATACTGAGATATTTCGATAAAGTTCGAATTTGATATTATGGCCCGCTAAAAAGAATTTTTTAGTAACGGTTTCATTTGCCATCCGTAGAGACTTGGTGATACTGTAAATATGCATGGATCCTTATTAAAGATAAAGCCGTATGAAATTGTTCCACATCCAATGGGAAGTCAGAAAGAAATATGCATCAATATTTATGTATCTGTATAGTCATATCTTGTTATCATACGGGCATTATCGCTCTTATTAACAAAATAGTTGTTATGCTAATTGTACATATGTTATCGTCATGTCAATAGCTAAAAAGTATTACGTTCTCATTTCCTCTTTCGTTCATATAATCGTCCTATAAATTCTATCTAAATTTTATATTATAGTAGAGTAAGCTGTGCGAATTACAGGGCCAAAACTGTTTCTTGTGGATGTTCGATTGTGCATACGTATACATTATATATATAATTTTAAGAGAAATCTTTATGGAGAAAATATCAGTCCAATGAAGACGAGAAAAAGACGTTAACGCAAACTTGTATTCAAATTATGTTAATTGGACTTGGCGGTATCAAATTGTTTACAACTAAAGTGATGTAATTTGTGTTTACCCAACTGCGCGTAATTTGGCGATCTTCGGTCAAATGAAGAGACAGTCGACAGAGATAAGTTCAAATTGCTTTAATTTATCCGTGAACGATTACATAATGACTTGGCAGGAACTTATTATCTGTATTCTCCTGCGCTGGTTATTTCAATCTTTGAAAGCTGCTGCTTTTAGCTAAGAGTAGCTCTTTATTGCTAACTTAATTAAAGAATGGCAAAGTCGTATTCATTTGAGAAGCGTTATATGAATTTGTGTGAGTTCTTTACAAAAGCTCTCTCTCTGTGTTGAATTTCTTTAGCAAGATAACACTGTAAATAAAAAATAAAATAAAAAATAATCCTATTCAAGTTTTATTATATATTTATTCAAGTACTTTAGCGTTAAAAACTGATATAATTAGATATCTAAGAAAAGTTGTGAATAAAAGAAAATTAATATTTATTACTCTGTTTCCTGAAATTCGCTATTCACTGTCCAAATGATCGTTTTGCTTAAAAATTTAAATATTTATATCTTTATATATGTAATTGAAATCAATTTCTGTCATATAAAAAAGAAATGGGAAATTACCCGTCTAAATATATCGATATCGGTTATGTGCAGTGGCCTGAAATAATCCACTTTGCTCTTATTCCTATTTCCAGTTAATCAGCTTTGATGAAGCACGATGTAAGCTTTCACTTTCATAGAAAATAGCTGACTGTTTTACTCTTCATTGATTTTTATTTCGATGGTTAATTTTCTTGCTCCTCTGTAGGCGGCGTGAAATCATATTTAAACTAGCCTTTGTTAGATTTTTTTTTTTTTTTTTACAGTAAGATTTCTGTCTTGGAATTTTTAGTGCTTTGAAGACTGCTTTCCAGCTTGATTTTCATGACAATGGCTTATAGGTTTCCACTCACCTCTTTGTTTTTTAAGCCATGGCAGATGTTCCTTTGTTGATTCTACCAAAGAAAGATTTACAACTTATTTTTTTTTTTTTTTTGTAAAATCCCATCGATTTTGAAGACTTTTGCATCCCTAATAAAGTATGAATTATATTTTTTAAATTGAAATATTATTTAAATTGCTTTCATTTTGGTGAAAATGTAATTAGTAATTGAATATAAAAGTATACTAAAATGGTTTTATTCGTTAATTATTTTATACATCCTTTCAAAAAAAAAAATCATTTTTTCAAATGGCCTGGGGGATGCAATATTTTCAGAGGAACCTACAATCTTAACACGCTGTTATGCTGTTAACACCACTGGATATAATATAATATATATATATATATATATATATATATATATATATATATATATATATAGAGAGAGAGAGAGAGAGAGAGAGAGATGATTTTCGTTGAAACAGCTTTCTCTCCGGTTGAGGGGAGCGGTATTGAAATAAACTAGCAAAAGGAAAGTATGTGGACACTTTGGATAACTATGTTGTCAGTGAGTACAATATTGCGCTATGCATGCCAAAGTTTGTATATATTTTGTAATGGAAATTCTGATACCATCCTTATTTTGTTTTTGCGTTTAAATAACATTTCGGGAAAGGCGTATGGATTTCAAATGAAATATATACGTTTATTTCTAGAGATGCCTTTATTTTATAAACCATCACTAACACAAAATTCGTGTTTTTCATCCCGGCAAAGGGGTCAAACAGCACTCGCGGTCGGAACACATCAATGCACTGACCTCATAGCCTTGGCTGCTTCGTCCGTAATTCCAAAACAATAATAGTTCTTCCTCACCAAGAGACTGTTTCCACAGGGAGGTCGCTTTCCACTTATATGGTTTCAATATTAAGCCATCTGCTTTGAAAGAATATCCCAAAATTTCGTACTGATAGAATTAACGATATATGAGTGCTATATTGCTATATAGTAGATGATTTAACTAAAAAGCATTAAATCATCTACTATATCGTTAATTCTATCAGTATGAAATTTTGGGATATTCTTTCAAAGCAGATGGCTTAATATTGAAACCATATAAGTGGAAAGCGACCTCCCTGTGGAAACAGTCTCTTGGTGAGGAAGAACTATTATTGTTTTGGAATTACGGACGAAGCAGCCAAGGCTATGAGGTCAGTGCATTGATGTGTTCCGACCGCGAGTGCTGTTTGACCTCTTTGCCGGGATGAAAAACACGAATTTTCAGTAGGTACAACCGTTTCATCTCCGTGCACTGCTACTAGAATAGAGTGATGAAATGAATTAATTATGAAAAGAGAATTACTTTCTACAAAAATAAATAAAATGCTAAAAGTTTTCAGAAAGGAGAAAGTAAGGAAGGGTTGTAGATAGTAGACAGTTTCCCTAAAATCAGACATATTTTCATATTCCACATGTCAATTCGACGTCAGTACACGGATTAATTTATTAATTAATCTATTAAATATAGATTTTACAACATTGTAAAATATTTAATTGAATTAATCATGAAATATGCGACAGCCGTTCAAAATGAATAAAATAAATGCAAATCACCTATGCAGTGTTCTTCGATCGTACTCTATGTTGCTGACATCTTAAGGTCCCTTGCCTGCATTCCATCACAGTACGGGATGTCATTGTTGATAGGTTTA
This sequence comes from Typopeltis vanoorti, assembly GCF_054136105.1. Taxonomy (NCBI): domain Eukaryota; kingdom Metazoa; phylum Arthropoda; class Arachnida; order Uropygi; family Thelyphonidae; genus Typopeltis; species Typopeltis vanoorti. The sequence goes on along the minus strand of NC_143555.1, from coordinate 59,883,217 downwards.
GAATACTATTGAATACATTCTGTAAACGAGTTGTTTACTTTACTTACAAGTTAGTTGCTTACTATCCTATCTACGGTACGTGTAATACTGTTATCTGCACTGAAAATCTAATTTCTCAGTTATAATTCAAGTAGTTGTCTTTCAAATACCATTCTCGATGCAGTTTAGATCTTATCCAGATCCCTTGAAGCTGCTATTGTTAATCCAATGTCATGATCAATAATTTCAATTATTCTGCTTGGCCTGGCAGATATAGATGGGCTCAGTAAGAGTGCTTTCCCCCTCCCCTCGGTATATGGAAACGCGAGAACAAATAAAAACGTTATAGCGACGGTATAATTCGAATAAATAATTTGTGTGTGTGTAAACACACACACACACACACACACACACACACAAGCGTGACGACCAGTTTCCTCGTGACCTCAGTTGGCAACGTACCATTAAAATCCATACCTCAGAAGCTAAGCATATCTAAATAATTTTGATGCAGAGCTGCGAATATGATATGTTCAAAAGACTCAACTGCGTGGTTGAGTCGTTTCTCAGTGTATCCGCTTGACTTGGGATAAGGCTAAGGCTTTTCTTGGGAGACATATCAGTGTTAGATATACTGTGTGTATATATATATATATATATATATATATATATATTTTTTTTTTAATTTTATAAACAAAACAAAAGAAAAAAAAATTCGGCTATGAATCACTTCAAGCATATCAGGCTCTGGTTATAATGGCTGATCATCTCATCTCATTCCGTCAAAATTAGGTCAACTGTCAATGAACTCCTCGATAATAAAAGACCTATGACGATGCGTGTGCTGTCAAACTTTTATCCATTTACGTCCTATTTCAAAGAGTTTTATTTTATTTATATACTTTCTATCTGGTTCTGTTGTTCCTACACCTTGTTCTGTCCTTTCCTCCTCCTCCTCCTCCTCCTCTCTCTCTCTCTCTCCCCCCTCTCATACAGGGGTGTATCAGAATATTCATTGTACATACCCTAGAAGTGCGCAATGGGTTTTCTGAAACAGGGTAGACCAAGATTGATTAGCAATCCAAATCCCCAAATGCGGCGTACAGGGGTCAAAAACGTTTCACGTGTACATCACAAAGAACATAAATATCAGACATAGGGTAAATTACATTTTACCTTCATAAACATTTACAAAAGATGCTCGAAATTGGGACCACTAACTTCGCAACATGCAGTACACCTGCATAGCAAGTTCTTGCACACTCTTTTAAAAATGCCTGGAATGGTTTGGATCTCGCTCGCTGTGGTCAGTACCCTTGCCAACAAATCTTTTACCGACTACAGAGAGGTTTCGTACACGACAGTTTTCATGTAACCCCAGACAAAAAGTCCAATGGAGTTAAGTCCGGTGATATGTAGGTCAAGCCACTGGACCTCTTCTGCCAATCCATTACCCATCAAACGTTTGGTGGAGGTAGTGTCAGACGTCACGTGCGAAGTGTGGTGGCACACCGTCTTGTTGAAACCATATGTGTTGCCTAATGTTCAATGGCACATCTTCTAACAACTGTGGAAGTGTCTCTTGCAGGAACGTCAAGTACATGAGACTGCTCAGGCAGAGTGGAAGAAGATACAGTCCGATCAATTCATCACTAACGATGCCTGCCCACATGTTGACGGTGAATTTGTTCCGGAATCCATGTCTGAGTAACGGGAGGATTATCCCTGAAGCAAATGTGGCCGTTTTGGCAGTTCCACATGCCTTCCCTAGTGAATACAGCTTCATCGGTGAAGATCACCAGTTCTGGAAATCGAGACTCGTTTGACTGAACCGCATACAGAACCCAGCCCGTGGTGGAAAAGGTTGGGCCCAGTGCGTGAGCTGTCTGATACCGGAATGGCTGGATCTGATCGGTAGGCAGAGTCCACCAGGTGCTGGAATGAGGGACACCCGTTGCATGTGCAGTGTCACGGGTACTCACGAAAGGGTTCTCTTCAACCCGACGAAACACTTCCTCATCGAAGTCTGGGATACGACGAGTCCTTAAAGTTCCACAGTCATGCCTGTTAGCATTCAAGGAACCTGTTTCCCCCAACCACTGACTCACATTGACAAATAGGGTGTGCTACGGAGCTGGACGCAGTGGGAAACGCTGTGCGTACAACCAGTGGTTACATTGAGCTTCGCCGCACATTAATATCATGTTGACATAGTCAGCATTCGTGTAATTTGCCATTGCACATTAATGTGCTATGCTAGTGATATGCGTCAATACGACACTGCATTATCATCACTAGGGAGAGGATTTTTATGGTTTCAGCATGAACTCAACCTGAGGGATGATCCAGACTGTTGATTGTGAGTATTTACCAAAACGAGTCAATCTGTTTGCTGATCACCCATTTGTAGTGGTCGAGTTCATGATAAAATTACGAAAATATCCTTTCTCTAGTCACTACTCCCCTGAAACCACTCCCCTGATGTTAATGGCCTGATCCATACCAGTGGCTGAATTCATGTCAGCACATATGTCAAAAAAATTTCCTCCTCCCTTCAGAAAATTCGCAGTCCATCCCTTTAAGAAAATCCTCACACATCGTTTTATTATATAGTGACGATGTTTTCTGTGTTATTAATTATTTTTCGAAAAAAAAATCCTCAAAAAAAATTATAGGTTCTCGCTTCAGCAGATTCATATATTTATAAAGTACTATGGGTTTCGAAATACGCTTTATTATTAGGTTTATACAGGATAGCCCATAGGTCACGACGGGGTTTAAAGATTTAATAACTTTTTATTAATTATTCTGATTTATTTACTTATTTTCGGATTGCAACCTCTGCTTTTTGTTGTTGTTGTTGTATAAACCCGAGAAACCTTTCCCCTCTAGAACTTGTAGTTCAGTAGCCTATACTGTAGGCCAATACTATAATATCCTCCATCTCGTCCGGAAATTGTATGCTGTTCATTCCGAATTCTTCATTTACCAGAAAGGAAAAAAAAATATATATATATATATATATATAGATGATTATTTTCCAGGACTAAGTGCCTAATTTAAAAAATTTACCTACACTAGTAAAAATTTGCTTTTAAAATATTTTGCTAAAACATTATAAAAGCAGCTTTTTTTTTTAAATAAAAGTTTTGGTTTCTTTGAGACTGAAGCGGAACTAACTAAGACCACGGGGCATATATATGTATATAAAGTATGTAACAGATATATATATTATGTATTTTGTGTGTGTGTGTGTGTGTGCGTGCGCGCATACGCTCAATATGAATCACTACCTTAACTCACCTTCAATTCAAAAGAACTTAAAAAGTTCCTCGCGAGCCCTAGATGGGATTTGTAACATAAGAGCAAATATCGCATATTCCGGTTGCGATATGAAGGCGCTAACAAATAAGTAATTGGAATAAAAATGAATAATCTCTCTCTCTCTTTCTCTTCCATTACTGCTACTCCTTCTATGAAAATCATGTTACAATAGATATATTTCCGCGTAAAGCGTGTAAATCATAGAGCAGAAAATTTAAAAAGAAGAATTCCCAAGTATGTCAGGTGTTTCATACTCCTATATCTATAAATGTAAAACGTCAAAAATATAAGTTATTTAAAGTACTTGAAGGGGGTGGGGAAGAAAAAATAGAACCTCTATTAAAGAGTAGTTAAATTGTGACTTTTTATTTATTTTTTGTGCATTTTATTTGTGATTTTAATTTAAATAATGACCAAGTATGAAAAATGCAATATTGGTCGATTCTGAATTGTTTTAGCTTTAAACGAATGTAACAAATAATGTTTGATTATTGAATAATCCCAGTTCTAAAAAGTATTTCTCAGTCTTTCTTTCTTTCTTTCTTTAATCCTGAGTACTGTCACGGGAATGAATTCTTTCACGAACCGATTCCGGTAATTTTACTTTCGTTGTTGTTACGCTGACTTAAGTCCGCAAACTCGTGCAACTTAACTTCTTACCAGTGACAGGTTCCAACAAGCTCTCTCTCACTCTTTACGGCGTCACTTCCCGTAGATTTGGAAGAACTGAAAGACGCAAACGTATTCTACGACCTTGCAAAAGCTTCATTCATTCATCGTACAGGAACTGTGCGCACATTGAGCTCACTGTTATTTCGAGCCTCCTATATCTGGCTGTTGTCTGATAATAGGCGTCTTTACAAGTACACTGTACCAATTTGTTGACGACAGTACGTGACCTACTCTCTGCAGGTCAAGGAGAATGTCCCATAAGTCTGGGCTTCCCTCCTGCAGAGGGGGGGGGGGGAATGATGGAACTAAGTTGTCGTGGAAATGGCATGGAATTGATGATTCCGAAATTTAACAGCTGATAAATTGCGAACATGATGGTCCTGACCTCTGGTGACAGAGACCGATTCCCGTGTCCCGATCTTAGTGTTGACAGACCAGGTATGACAGTTGCACAGTGCTTGCTTTTCTTCTCATTGCCGACGTTAGGGTGGCGTTTTAAACCCCTCCTTAACAGACTTAGCATTGTGAATGGTCGAAGTTGATTGCCGTAACTTGACCCTTTCGGCCACTTGTGGACGATTGGTCATCACTCATGTTTGACATGGTACCTCGCTCTAGTGGTGAGAAAGTTCAGCATGCCTGCTACTGCGGCTCCGAGATGGTGCTGCAGAACTGTGGTTGTCATAGTAACAGAGCATCTCGTAGTCTTGAATCTCAAGCCGCCACAACCACTGACTGATAGCCTCCTTGTTAGACACACGACTGTTAGAGGATGTTGGCAGGGGGCCATTGTGTTGTCGCTTCGCTCGTGCCGCTTCTGAAAGGGTGTCGTTCCGTCACTCTCTCTCTTCGTTGGTAAACTTTCCCAACCTCGCAGTGCGCAGTGGACTAGTCCGGATCTTTGCTCTCTGTGCCACTCCACGGATTCCCTCCCTTCTAGAGTACCCATGATGCTTCGCGGTAGCTTAGTGCTCCGCGTGGCGAATCGCTCCATCCAGTTGCGGTGAGTGCTCCAACGGCGGTCACTGAGGGGTTTGTACGGCAATAGTGATGAGTGGATGCTGCGGAGACTTCAAAACAAACCGTAGACTATATCTGGCGCTGTAACTTCTAGCGTTTCATAAAAGGTCAGGGAACATTTCGTATTTTTGATGTGTGAATAACTCGGAAAGAAGCCTTGTTTGGATATATGGGACCTCAGGAACAACGGTAAGAATGTTTGAGCCGGTGCTCGAGATCTTTTGTAATAGTTATACTTGCACGAGTCGTTTTAGATGTAGTCTCTAAGAAGGGCTGGATGTTAACACAATAATCTCTGTGATGTGTTCTGTTTATCGACTGCTAGATTCCCGTGTGTGGGTGTGTATGTGCTGGTAGACAAAATGGCCTGTCTATGTGCAGAGCTTCAATTTAAAACCTCTGAAGGCAATATTCTGCAAATTGTCTGTCTCTAAATGAGTGCGTGATTTTTTTTTTAAATTCTTTTTACACTTGCTTTTCAGTATTGTTTTTTTGAATTATGGCAGAAAATAGTTTATTAATGTATTTAGGACAATGCTGAGTAGAGCGGTGAAGACGTAATAAGGATGCCTTCGGAAATGGAATGTGGTGGAGCGTGTTATTAGTTACGGATAGCAAAATATCCTGTCCTAAGGCCACTTGGAATGAGCGGGAGGCGATGGTGCTTTTGTCAAGGTATTAAATGTGCTTATTTATTTGTTGTCTAACAGTGTATAATACATTGCGCTGCTACTCCGAAAGATACTCGTTGTGTTTAAAATGAAATTTCAAGGAGAAAACTTTTTTAAGTGCTTTAGGTAACTGGTATCCTGAGGCGAGTAGTCTGCGTATGGATTTTCAATGTGCAATTTGTTTATTATTAATTATAGCTTATTGTTTTCCCCTCCTCCCTTGGTGAAGGGCTTTAACGATGCTGATTAGGTATTGACTAAGTTATTATGTCGTTTTTTTTTTAAGTAATAATATTAACAATTGTTGCTGTTGCTATGTTTTCGTTTTTAATGTTAGCACTTGTCTCTACCAGCCTATTGTTTCAGCGTTTTCATTCTTAGTCATTGCACGCAGAATGACTTGAGTGATTGTTGCCGTGATACTGTTATTAAATAATGTAGCGGTAATTGGACATGATCACAGATGGGACGTACAGAAGTTTATTAAATAATTATATTATTAAAGAAATCGACATAGCTATGTTACTGTAACAATTATTTAGAGGAACAAAAAAAGTTCAATCATTTTATTACTTTCATGAAGGAGATGAAAAAAAAAAACTCTTCCCCTCTATATCTTTTAGTTTGTCTTAAAATCAGAGTTTCAAGTGTAATTTTTCTTTACATATTAATCTTCGTGTGTAAAAAAAAAAAAAAAAGAAATCTTTAATATAATCATTTATGCTGCCGCTGTTGTTTAGTAACGTTATTGCTACTTTATTACATTGTAATTAATCAGTGTCAATTTATATGTCGGTCAATATTCGTTGCAGATAGTTAAAATCATTAAATTTTTCGGCGAAATCTGTCATTACCAGTCATGAAATATCACCAGTGTTATTTTAATAAGTATCGGGAAACAGCTGATGTATTATGAATATCCGAGAATTTGGCCTAATGTTGATTGTTTGGAGGGCATGTATTTGAAACGCCAGGTTGCGCTTTCAGTTATTTTTAACTTCAGTACTGGAATCGAATTTTGATGGAATGTTGAATGCGTAAGATTATCAACTCCGCTTGCAGATCCTTGCGAGGTTATAATTTTTAGATTATTGCGAAAGTAGAACAGTCGTCAACTCAGTCGATGGGAACTTATTAAGTCGGCGTTGACATACTCGTAATCTTTATAACTGCTATTATGTTTGTGAATATAGTCGATCGCTAGGGTTATTGAAAGAGAAAACTAGCTCGTCCTATTAAAAAGGCCGACGACCTTTTGTTCTAGACTCTCTTCATTGGCTCTTGGGGGAACTCTCAAGCGAAAAAAATCGAACGAAATAGCTACCTTATGTAAATAAGTCTCGAGTCTCTCTTTCTTACTTCCCGCACCCCTCTAATTTTACTTTTTCTTCATTTCCGCTATGACATGCTTTAAAGAAAATGCCTCGGACTGGGACTAGAACTTCATCAGATATTTATTTCGCATTTCACTGCTCTCTAATCATTCTAAGTAGATGGTTTCTTTTCTTAACTGACGATATTCAAGAATGTATGTACATTACCAGTTCCTTTCAGAAATTGGAATAGTTAACTGGTATTGTAGATTGATCTTTTTTTTTTTTTTTTTTTTTTTTTTTTCCAAGTGTAATTTTCACATTTCTTTGTGTGAGCAGTTTTTTGTGAACATTTTGGTGCAGGTGGAAATATCTCATTTAGCTTTTCGATTTGTTTCAGCGTATGGTATGTATGCAGGTATGGATATTTGAAGAAATGCAATTGGATATCTAAGAATGCGAGAATGACTAGTTTCTAAATGTTATCATGCAATATTAATAAGGGTATCTCTCTCTCTCTCTCTCTCTGTTCTCTCTCGCACATATACGCATACACGCGCACACATTCCAATCTTCTCTGTTCGATTTTGGGTATCCATTTCCAAGTCGAAGTTTATCAATCATTCTCATTTTGAAATGTCACATCTGATTTAGGTTAATTTCTGTCATTCCTGCAGCTTTTTAGTTGACTGTTTAATATTAAATGTGCTGGTTCCATTTAGTAATGACAATACCTTTTTTTTTTTAAAAAACATTTCAGTCTTATAAAAAGTATCAGTATAGAAGATGCGGTTTATAGCATGTGTAGATGGTTAATTATCCGTGGAATCTGTATCGATCGTCTATGATTCGGCCATTTTCTCTTTCTTTCATTATTTTATGGGTTTTCTTTGCTCTTAAGCAGAGAAAGCGTCAGTATTTAAAATGCTTGCATCTTTTTACTCAAAAATGTCAGAGTAAAAAAAAAAATACGCCGGTAAGGATATTACGATGATTATGAAATGGGTAGGGACATGAATTGTACAAGAATGTAAGCGTAATAATAATGAATGAGAAAAGTATTTGTATGATTCAAAAAGAAATAATGAAAAGTAAAATATACGCATCTTAATGCAGTGTAGAAGAAAAGGGAAAGACTAAATAGACTGTAGCTCACTGTAAAGGTTTTTTTAAACGGGAAGAGTTTAGAAAAAAATGTGGAAAAACCAGAAAAATATGTCTAAAATGACAGGAATATTAAGACTTTAAGTGAATGAAAAGAGCAAAAATGATCTTTTAGACAGAAGAGACAGTCAGTGATAGATGAGATAACTGCGATGAAGTTAGTTTTGAGTTTAACAAAAATAAATAAATAAAAATAAATAAGCATCATTAATCTTTTTGAAGAGTACGATAGTTCAACCTCACTTTTGTCATCGTCAAAATTTTCCTGTGAATTTGAATTTGCATGTTCCATTGATTATAGGAACATAAATGAAACATTTGAATGAAAAGTCGGAAACTATCAGATAATGTATTCAATACAACGCATGATTTATTTGTTATGATTACCAGTATAGAAGTATTAGTAAATTAAAAAAGAGAGTGTTTCTCAATTAATTGAAGAAATAAAAAAACAAAATCAGCCAAATCCATCGTCAGTGACAGTACCTCAGTGACTAATTTCAAGAATAGTTTAAAATTCAACTCCTGTTTTTCTTACCGAAAATTTATTTATTACCTTAGAATTTATTTACTACAATAAATATCGCTGTTCTTTCGTAAATTGCTAATAGCTTGCTTCATCACATTCTTTTGCTTTTTGCCCTGAATAATACTGAACATGTCAGAAGTTAGCACTTGTAGCAACACATTATTTTCGGCGCCTATTCTCAGCATTCATAGCACATGGGGATGTTATCCGCTTCGGAGCGTTCTAATGTTCATGATTGAATGGGAATAGCTTAGAATCAATGAACCATTCTCCACCAGAATGCGTGTTTAGAATATGTATATAATAAAAACATAATGTGGCTATAATATGGGAATAAAAAAAAGAGAAAGAAACTTGCAAAATGTCACTGAGATATCATTGACGGATATGGTTACAATTACAGAAGCGTTTTCGTAGCTTCTATAATATGGACAGTAGAAAGTGAAACTTCCGGAAATACCTAACTTTATACGTAATGTTAAGAAAATAAGCGGCAATTGAAGGAAGAAATACAGTGAAAAAAAAAAGCACCTATTGGAAGTATAAGAATATAAACACATACAAACTAGAAAGAACATTTTCATGACATTTAGAAGCTGAATCATTTTTCAGTAGAAAGTTAATCAGTGGTTGGAGTAGCTTCTGTTATAATGTATCTAGAACGTCTGATGGTGGGGATCTGTCGATTGTGGAGGGCTATGGAAAAGGATAACTTTTGTTCCAGAATCAATAATTAATATCTTACTTTAAACCGAAGCATTTCACCTTCTAAAACTATGTCGTAATGCAACAGTCAATAAATACTGCGTCACAGAATGCAACAGACTGATTCATTTTATCAGTCTAGCATTGAGATGGAATGAGTTGATCTTGAAGTAATGATATTAAAATGGATATTGTGCCGTCACCGAACTGCCACATATTTTCACTGTTATAGTCCAGGCATTCATGGATTTACAGTTCATTGGACTCTCGCCACATACTAGTGCTTTCCAGTCGTAGAAAATATGGGAAAGACTCCTCAAACCAAATATTCCGTCTGTAGATCCATAAATGGACTTTGACAGCTAGAAGCCTAATTATGATATTCCACCCTACAAAGGGCGAGATATCATAATCTGATTGCTCTGCAGAAGTAATTATACCTAATCAAAGTCACCGAGATATCCTTCTACAATCATTCTAGATCTTCATTCTGCACTCGTGGTACAGCCCACTTATATATACAAACAGAGGACTGTTGGGAGCGATCTACTTCTTGCCGACGCCAGTCATCTTCTTGCGTAGGCTACATACGTTGTATATACGTAAATGGATCGGATTCCCAGCTGTTTCCATTTTTCTCTCCACTACCTACATTAAGTAATGAAATCAAGTTGGGTAGCACAAATGAAAGTGTGATGCATTGCGTCAGGACACTTGAACAAATTAATGGTTCAGAAAAAGAACTAATAATATTTCTATTATAAATTCTACATATGGTATGGGATCCAATGACGTATGCATTATATATATATATATATATATATATATATATATATATATATCACTTCCTTCAGTCTAAAACTGCACTGATAAGCACCAGCTTCTCATAACTTCCTTTTGCAGTTTAAAAATGTATTTTATTTTCTATATTTCACGATGCATTGAGACGCTGTTTCCTCTATCTCTGTTATTAGATGATCATTAATGGTGCATGTATTCAAATTGCACACATCCATCACTTGAAGTGCTACCAATTCGTCATTATTCGTGTAACAAGGTACTATTGCACCCTTAAAGTAACTAGTCTCATGCCTAATGAGGCTTATTAGTCAATGAACCTGTTAATTAGTGATTCGATAGTTCGTTAGTCTGTCCCTTTCACACGAATAAGCATACCTATCGAACTTAAAGTATTGCTTATCTCTCTCTCCTCTTTGTGTGTGTAATGCGCAAATTACACTTCAGTTATATCAATTTTGTGTATAAAAGGTTATCGTGGCCAACAAAATATTTACAGCTTTGTTTGAAATATCGTGTTAGGCCAAGAAATGCTAATTCCTGCTCTGCGTGCAATATACTGTACCGTAATTCTCCTGGCCAAATGTTTATAATAATCGAATGCGTCTTTCCGATTCTCGGTTAAGTGGCAAATGGCCTCTTAGGCTGGGCGGGGTGTCCGCTGCAGTGGGTTCGAGGTCAGAAGACTGAAATAGATCGTGCTTGGGTGGGGTGGTCCGTTTACATCATTTCTGGTGTAGAGGTTCGTTAGAGGACAGGAAGCTGCAATTAGCCGTGATAATATACTTTGTAGTGCGACTAGGAGTACGGCTCACCGGTAAGGTGAAGCAATTGGATCCCATACTATATGCAGAATTTATAATAGAAATATTATTAGTCTGTTTTTTTTCCTTCCTATAAATAAAAGGTGGGAAAAAATAATGCACCATAGCATATTAGAGGTAAGGTTTTATCACATTTCCAAATGAAATATTTAAAAAAAAATGGCTCCATTTACTATAAAATCACGATCATATATTGAATTTTTTTTTTAAATTTAAATATCATGAAAGATATTGGAAATTATATTTTTTCTCATTCAAATAGCTTGAATGTTTTTTATTACGTTTATTGCTCGCTTAAGGAAATAGTTTACTTGAAATGTTTTAAATGTAAATATGTCTCACTATTTTATTGCAGCTCTTATAATATGTGCGAACTGTTGCAGTACATTATTTTGCACATGAAAATCAGATCTTGGGCGGCCACAAACAAGGTCAGAGGTTGCTCGTAAGTTTATCACGGCACTTGCCCGGACTACTTGAAGATCGAATGTTAAGATTATAAGAGCACTTGACATAAATACGTTACAGCCAGATTCTTTATATACATATTTTGCTATTTACATAAGAATGCAGTGTTTCAAAATTTAATTTTTTTTATACTTTACATTTATTTTATTTTAAAATCAAGGAATTTGTTAATGCAAACGATCACTTTTCTTTCTTTTTTGAAAATATACACATTTTCCCAACAGTCTGTATTTAACTTTTTCATCAACTTATTCTTATTCGTTGTTTATGATTTTACTGGAGAAGGAACAGCAGAATAGTGAACACGTGACAGTGAAAGAAAGTTCGCAAAAAAGATAGACACATAGGAAGAAATTCAGATGAAGTAATAGTCACTGTGAACCTTACCACAATAAATTTAGTTTTCATTACTGATAAAACTGAACTTGTGAACTAACAAAATATGTAGATCGCTTACCTAGAACTTGGTATTTAATTATTATGCTTTTTTATTTTATTTTATTTTTGTTGCTGCAGATTATATTTTTACTTTAATGACGTTGTTATTTCCTTAAAAAACAAACCGTGATCCCTGTATATAAGAATAGACCTAAGGTATTCTGATTGTTCGAGGAAATGTCTTCGTATGTTTAAAATGGTGTTGATATATTTTAGTGATTCGTATATAATGTAGTTGCATGGATTATGCGACATGCATGCTTTGGATAGAAATGATCTGGATTAAAAAAAAAAATTCTCAGGATTAAAAAAAAAACGGCCGTTTTAAAGATTTCTCCCCTAGAGAAGTGACAGAATTTCATGCAATTTTGTACACATGTTCATAGCACTTCTAGATATAAATAGTATATTATTGGTTGAAATTGATGCATTTTTTCGATCCCACCGAGATTATTTTTGATAGCACATTTTAGTGCCATGAATGGGATATGATTCGTTTGTTTTTTTAACTCTTTGTAATGTAATTCTTGTAATTCGAAACTCGTGAGTTATTTATTTGATTTTTGGATTTATAAAAAATAAAAATCAGAAGAGAGCTGTTATTTTATAGTGTTAGAGTATTTAGTGGCTTCTGATTCGAAGTTTTTTTTTTTCCCCATCTTTGAAATCGAGTAGTTTAAATTTCATTCTAATTAGAAATATTGCTTACGTTATTACGGGGATAATTGTTGTGGTTTAAAATTAATAATTTTAATATTACTGTATTTTGCAATTTTATAAATCCAACTTGCTTTAATATTCTGTTTATCACGCTTTTCAGTAGACATATTTTCTGTACCAGGTTAGCGATCTGTGAATATGACTACATCTAATTTTATTTAGTAATTATCTTGTCCAGAGATTTTTCAAACATGATTATTCCAAGAACCCCAACTTGTATTAAAATATTTTGTGGTTCTTAGGCTGTCGGATTTATTTACATTTAATAAAGAAAAAAAACTCCTATGTTCATGGGATTTTTTATTATTCATTCGTTTTTTTTTGTGTGTGTTTAGAATCGATTAATTTATTGATGTTAATGCTGGTTCATTTTTTAGGAATTTTATTTGTATTGATTTCCAGAATTTGCTGGCTGCAGCTTTGACACGTTTTCGAAAGTGCCAGAGTTGAAGGGGAGGGATGCCAGAGGAATAGTTGTCATGGAGATGGAAACATTGGAAAATTCTTTTGAAATTGCCGAATTTACTTGTGGACTCCGCATGCTTGAGAAAGAATGGTGTTGAGTAGGTTCTGTTCCATTATTGTCTTTCGCATAATGCAGGTTTATTAAATTTTCTTACATCTGGTATTAGCAATTCACGCTAACAAAGCATTCGCATTCATTTTGGTTAGATTTTATTTAATATGCAATTCTGTCTCAAACGGCGAGGGATGATCGAATTTGCTAAAAAAAATACAAGGTTCTCTGTTATGAAGGAAAAGCTTGTAATTTATTTTCATTAGGTAATCTAATAATATAGATAAACATAAAAACATCTGCTGCTCTTCAATTCTGTTAATCTAAAAAATGGAAATATTTATGTAAGATGCACATCATTATTATTAAAAAAGTACCTTACCTTCATGAAATCCCAAGTCTCATCCTAGAAGTCTTTTGTCTAATGAATGCCATACTTCTCTTTAAAATCATTCACTGTCTGTTCACTTCTACGGGCAACATTCTACTCACTGAGACAAATATGCTCCTCACTTCGTTGCTACATACACTTGTGCTCCTCTACTACCAGGACGGATGCATCGTTCTTTCCCTTCCCAAAATATATATTTAAAAAAATCTTCCATATGTCTTCCAAGAACACCCATTCGCCAACTTACAGTAATCTTGTTATATTCCATGCTTTCTGTCAATTTGACAAATAATACAACTATCAGCTATATTATGCAATCCAAATCCATGAAAGGTTGTAAGTGTCTGGTACATTACTATTTAGTACCTTTGGGTTGGCTGAAGTTTAGATATTCCGGAAACCTTTCCCAAGACATCAAACATGAAACGCGTTCATCCTTTCAGGCCTCCATTAAGTGAGGAAATTTTCAAAACACCCAATCCCATGGAGGTTTCGAATCCAGAATCTGTTGGTCGGAGAGCGGAGGGCTGGTCATTTAACCAATCAGTTCTTTAATTTGTCCTCATTCAACATTCCATGATCCCGATGTGCATTAGTATCCACTTCTGTACCTTCTTCACTGTTTCTATCGTGACCTAGGCAACCAGACCTGTTTATAGCAGCCTAAATACAATTTGGATCAACGTATTTTACAGATGAACAATAACTTTATCCCTACTCATCAATGGCTTTCTATACAATAAGTTATTCTGTTCTTGTTTCTTTACAAAATATTATTTTGAACTTCAACTTTCTTCCTACTGTCCCACCTTGTCTTGCTTTTTTATTCTTGCTCTGCAGCTTCAAATATAATACCCACCCGTCAATCTCAGAGATTCATTTTACAAAAACCTAACACACGACCACACTTAACTGGCATTAATCTTCTTTCCACAGCATCAATATATTCAAGTTTTCTTGAAGAGGACTATTTCAGTCATTACTTACTATTTCGAACACGAAATGATATTAAACAACTGCATATTCTCCTTTCAGTCATGTCCACATATACAAAAATTGTCCATAGCAAACATTCAGTAAGAGTGTGTACTACGGATTATAAATGTATCTTTAATCTAAAGAATATTTTATTTATTCCGGAAGTAGCAAAATATTTATATTAATAATTCTTGACGTGATAAAATATCTCATTTTATTGCTTTCTGCCATAGCATAGCTTTTTATTTGTTTTATTTTTTGTTTTATATATTTGTTTTATTTTATTTTTTTATATCCATTCCATCCACAAAAGTTTTGAAATCTTTAACATGTTGAGCACCGTGTGTGGGTTAAGTAATTCGGAATCCTGTTCAACAAATGGGGAGCTTTTTTTTTTTTTTCAAGCCGCTTTTTACCCGAAGAATCAGGATGGTTCCACACAAGGAGACGAAAATCTATACCTTAAAGACATTCAGAAGCGCTACATGGGGATTTGTATCAACAACATGTTGATTAAAAAGTTAATGCATTTTCCATGTGGTCAGCCACCGCATTGCAGTACTGTGTTTTATAGATATTAGTCATCATTTAGTACACTTTTTGTTATCGCATATGTCGTAAAGCATGATATCAAGTTGCTCTGTTTTTCTTAATATAAAACTATTTATACTGTTTGAAACATTTGCATATTCGTTACCTGCTTTTTCTGGAATATCTTTCGTGAATTGTAATTCCATATGCCTGTTGGAATCTTCTTTTGTTTACCTCACTGATGTATAAAATGTCTTTTTTTTTGGGGGGGGGGGGTAGTAGCCGTGGTGAAGCGCAGGATAAAGTGCACCACAAATCAAGAAAAACACGCGGAGTAGTGCGCAGGATGAGAAACGTAAGCTCCAGTATCCCATGAAAAATTTAAGATGGCTCCAGATGCTTAAGTAGCACGCAGTGTGGGAACGTGACTGTGCTCTTCTGTGGGATTCTTTAAGTATCACTGCGGAGTATATATTAACTTATCGCCTCTTTGCTTGGTTTCTGAACTGCATAATGTCATCCGAATACTCAAATCGAAGGTCGGTTGACTTAGTTATTGCTATTTCTGTTGATTTGTTAATGTCTTGAACTTAAGCATTTACAATGAAAAATTTGCATATACGCGTATGTATATATATAATATTACGTAACACCTCTAGAGAGTCTACAGATTCATCGAGAGGGAGGGTATCTACTCTACAACTCTCCGTCTCCACCAACCGCAACTAGCTTCATCATCTACACCAGTGTTTCTCAAACTTCAGATATCCCCGTTCCCCTTCTTAAATTTTCATTATTTCCAAGTACCCCCTTATCAAAATAATAAATAAATGAAGTATATTTCATTGTAAATGTCTATTTTATTTGAATTTATGTTTATGTAAACGAAAAATATGATTTGTTTTTTATACAACAAAATTTGGAAAATAGGTTCATCTTCATTTCCCGTCCATGAAAATCCACATTTCAAGTAATTCATATCATACTTACGAAGATTTTTCATTTTCTTCCTAGTTAGTTTTCTAGAGATGTCAGACGACACACCCTTATCAATTTCATTTGATCCAGATACAATATCAACGTTTTCGTTTTGCTTACAGCTACTTGTATTTGCTATATTGCTCTCTTTTGTGCGTTCTATAAATCCCGTCTTTAACCAATGATCCATACTTAAGAATTTGAAAGTTAGAAAAATTACCGTATTTACTCGAATATAACTCGCACTTTTTTCCCAAAATTAAAGCTAAAATATCGTGGTGCGAGATAATATATGCGTGGATTTTCGGAAACTAAAGTTTTCTGGAAAAAAAATGAAAATGGTGTGACTTACCAAGAAGCTGCTATTTGTGTGCATCGTCAAAGTCATCTATCCAGATAGCTTCATCTTCTTTTATTACCAATAATTTACAAGACTTGAGATACGTAATGAACAATTCTTCACAAATGACGAATGAGAAGTAAAATCAGAGCGCGAAACTGACAGCAATGGTAGGCCAGTAGAGATAGAGCAGCTATGTAGAGGTGCATATGATTGGGGTATTAACAAAAGATCGTGCAACCCAAATACAAAGGCAAGCCAACAATTGAGTTGAAATGCTAATTCTCTTCAACAGAATAACATAATATCTGAAACACATTGATTGTATATTTCTTAGTTTAAATACATTCACGACGGGGTGGTGTCAAACAAAACAATATGTCGCACCGGCAACATATAGTTTTGCTTGAATCTATACAGCAGTTTCTGTTGGGGGAGATATGATTCATTAGTTAGTGCCGTTTTTATCCCCAGTTGTCTCTAATTGCACTATTTGTTGAGAAATATATTACACAGGCTACAGATGTCTCTGTACCTTATTCAGTGATACAATAAAACTACTTGTTTTTCTTTCGTCTTCAGTATAGTGATGATGTTGGGAGGGTATGTTTTACCACAGGCAGCGAGTTACTATCACCAGGACGTGAACGTAACTTGGCGAGAGTAACTCGCAATTTGAGTAGGAGAATTCATACATAATATATAATTTATTGAGAAATATATACGTTTAAAATAAAATAATTCTTGTTTTCTTAATAATGATTCCGTGCGTTAATGATGTATAGCCGAAAATTGCCACGTATCCCCTGAAGACCTTTCTCGTACTCCCAGAGGGACGCGTACCACACTTTGCGCAACACTGATCTACACGAACAGCGGACACGCTAACCACTCGGCCATATATATATTACGGTTAAAGCGATAAATCCAGTTGTTATTAATAATTACCGGTTAAAGTGGATAATTAGAATTAATCACTTTAACCGGTTAAAGTGAATAATTCCTAGAGGTCTGGTAAATGTAATAAAAACATGTTTATAGGTTTTATATATAGGGTTTCATTCTCAAATGAAATTATAACAGGTTAGGTTAGGTTAGATTATAATGAAAAAAGTAAGGAAAGTGTATTTTTTGTACTCAATGAAATCAGGCATCATTATAACCTAATTCAACTAACGTAACCTAAACTAACCTGGATGTCGCATGTCAAACCAGAGTGTAGTCGTAGTTTGTCGTGGATAGATTAATGGGGATGAAAGATAAACTTTGTTGTGGGCCGAGCTTAATGATTAGGGGAAGATAAATGGGGATAACAAATAAAAGTTGTTGTGAGCAGATGAATGGGGATTATAGATAAATCAGAGAGGGACTGATCAGTGTTTTTCTCCATTGATGAGGAAAGAGGTACAAGAAGGATATTTATCTAACATCCCCATTCATCTGCGCACAATAATTTTTATTTATTATCCCCATTTATCTTCCCCCAATCATTAAGCTCGGCCCACAACAACGTTTATCTTTCATCCCCATTAATCTGCCCACGACAAACTACAACTACACTCTGGTTCGACATGCCACATCCAGGTTAGTTTAGTTTAGGTTAGTTTATAATGATTTATGATTTCATTGAGTGCAGAAGAAGTACTTTCCTTACTTTTTTCATTATAAACTAACCTAACCTGTTATAATTTCTATTGAGAATGAATACCTATATATAAAACCTATAAACATGTTTTTATTACATTTACCAGACTCCTCTAGGAATTATTAATAATAACCGGATTTATCACTTTAACCGTAACATATATATATACTAGGAAGCCCCCCCCCCCCCGTGTTCCGGACTAGTAGGCCGGTTCTCCTTGAATTCCGATGACTCAATTTTGAACACTCGACACTCAGGGTCCCCCCCCCCCCCCCGAGTTTCAGAACGTTTCAAATAACTTGACAAAAACGTTACAGCCTACATCTGTTTCAAGCCAACGTCACATCCGTTTCCAATTTCAGCTTATTTTATAGTATAGAGTAGATATATTGTGCCTGTGTCATTGTAGCTTTATATTACTTTCATTAGACTGTAACGTACGTATGGAATTGTTGTTGACTGTAACGTACGTATGAAATCAACTTTGCACAGTTGATTTCATAACAGTCATAACCAGCTCAGTTTTAGGATATCACAAAAGAGCCAATTTCTTACTACTTGTGATTTAAACCGTAACATCGAAAATCCAAACAGCGATAACAAATTTAATATAAAACTCGAAATACCAAATTTTATCAAAGTAATCCGTTCAACTGGACTAGCTGATGAGCATTCAGAGAGAGAGAGAGAGAGAGAGATTGGATTTTTCGCGATAAATATCATTAAATAGAAATAATTTCTAAATGAGTTGACAGAGTGCGTTTTGCATACACTTACCATACGATTTTTCACTTTTATCGCACTTTTCTACCAGTCATTTGAAACCAATATTATAAACGATTACTGGAATTGAGTGTTTTCGCGGGTTAGCATTTCTGAGTAAATGTATACCACTTAATTATATTTGTCTAGGTTGCCAAATAATTAGCGTATCCGCTTTCCAATCTATGGGTTCGAATCTCACCTTGAATGGTGAATTTCATCACCCTGTGTGTCTACTATTCTGCTTTTTGGAAGCCTGATGTGGTTTGTATTATTTGGATTACTGCCAAAGTAACTAAGGCTGTGAGACCAGTGCATTATGTCTGTTAATTCATTGTTCTTCTGGCAGGTTTATCTGTTTGGAGGGATGAAAAAACCTTGCCATCATTGTATCAGACAAGCTAACTCTTATTCGGCTGAAAATGTTTATAAAGGTGCTTTGTATTTTGGAGGAGGGGGGGGGATATTCGAATCCTTTTTCTGAACAAAGGGACCTTCTTATTACCGGGTGAACTTGACATCACCTTTCGTGAACTTCACAGTGAAATTCACTGTGAAGTTCACAAAACTAACTGTGAAATTCACAGTTATTTTTGATAATACAAAAAAGTGTAATTTTTCTCTTCGTTGGAAAAATAGAGTAAACGTCATCCTTTCAGTCTTCTTCTTTATGCTAGTCACGGATTCGTCAATGTTGAATATATATCATACCAAGGAAGGTTTGAAAAGACTTAGAATGAGCATCTAGGTTCAAATTGACATTCATTTATTTGGCAGGCAATTTATCACGGAATCACCTACGTCCCTTTTGAAGCACCTTTATAAGTAACACCTCATGTATCACTGAGGTACCATATGGCCAAAATCAATGGTCTAATATCCCGATGGTGATTATATATTATTGATGGTGAAATTCCTCTCAATAATTGCGTTATCACAACCGAGCCAACATTGCTAATGGGATTTGATCCTGTAATTAGCAGCTACGGAGACACACAGTAAATAGATGCAGCTGCATCAACAGAATGTCTGTAGATCGATCCTGTTTATTGCTTGTCTCTTATGAAGCTTCCTAGAGAGTCACTCCAGAATGTTAATTTTCTTTTGTCCTTGGAAATTTGCGAAGAATATGACAAGAGGTCTAGAAAAAGCACTTAATTATAGTTTAGCTCTCTTCTTATTAATGCGTTAACGACGGGGGCAAAACGGATACCTTTGTCAGGTTCGTTTGTGAAAAAAAAATGAAACGAAGAAAATGCGCATTATATTACCATTACCTGAAGAAAAAGGAGGTAGTGAGAAGTTTCCTTTGTGATTTAAGCTAATTTACAGGGCTGCAAAGAAGTGTGAAACGCTTTAAAAATACACAAGAAGAGGACTTAAAAAAGTATCTTACATTATCGATGAAGACGGAGTCAAGAGATTATTTTTAAAATATCACTGGAGATTATATTTCCATCTTTGTATCGGACGAATTAGAAAACTGGCGGATGGATTTTGGTTATTTTGAATTAATAATGCTTTCTATATTTATAGAGCCTTGTTTCATTATTTTTTAAATTCTTGCAGTTTGATCCCACACTACCGAGAGTCGAGTTACTTTTTCCCCCCATAAACCAAGACATTAGCAGAAATCATTGTTCAACAACAGCAACTCATCTTTACACACACGAGCACGCACAGATTATATAATTCCGCATTAGTGCGGTGCATGAGCAACATCTCTTGCCGATTTTACACATGAAACTTTTGCATAAGCATCTTGCGATGCTTACGAAATAATTAAATTTCTTAGTTTGTCAAGACAAGAACGAACAAAGATTTATGCTATCAGCCAAGGATATAAACAAGACATTTAATGTCACTATTTGAATTAATTTTCCTTCTTTCACTTGTTATATGCCAATCTGTAAAATCGTGTGTATGATATATACTGCGTTCGAGATTATTCTACATTCAACATATGTGATGCGTATTGTTTCCAAATCATCTGCGTAGAAATCAACAAATTACCTCACCACGTTCGTGACTGGTCTTGGCAATTTTGCATATTATCCCAGAAAGAAGCCATTAGAGACGTCATTCTTTGTGCGTGTCTTCAAGAGATATGGTAGTCTATTTGCTTCGGGTAATCAGTAGCCAAAGTTCTCAAGGAATTGAACGAAGGAGAGTAAATGGTAATAGTTGCGTATTTATCAATTGATTTCTTTTACTTCCCTGGTCACTCGGAACATAGCTTTTGATTGCTTTTGGATAGCGAATACATGCTGTGTTGAAAGCAACGTCGTTTCCAGTGCGCGTGCGCAAGTTATTGAAGGTTTGCTAATACTGTGCTTCGCTGAATGTACCAACAAATGCTGAACGAAGCGCCTGTAAAGTGTATTTTGAAGTGCTTCGGTATCCACAAGAGGTCCTATTTATAGTAATGGTACTTAGAAAGGGTTCGACATGAAGATAGGGTTTAGAAATTGGAAAGCGAGAACAGGGAAGGAACAGCTTACTGAACTGCTTGCATTTTTGCTTTCCTAATCACTGGGAATATTGTGTTTATTTATAACTCGTGTCGTTGTGTGTGTGTGTGCGTTCTATGTTGCTGTAGATCATTCGTCTCGAAAACGGATAAATCTAATGTCCTGTCATTATGCACAGTATTTCTGCATTATACCTCCAGCAACAACAATAGTAATATTGATGCTGATAGGATTGCTGGTAATTAGCATTTTTATTTCGTAATAAAGCGCTATTTTTTTTTTTTTTCAAAATAGGTGGAAGGACATATCAGATAATTTTTCACTTTTTTATATTTTATATTCATGCGAAATTTTATAGACACCGCACGAACTTTTTAAATTCACATCTAGTGTATATTTATAGGCATATGTTACTTATTATGCAGAAATATATCTATGTAGATTGTATATAGCATCTGATAGAAATAATTTTATGAGAAACAAAATAATTTGTTAGAATTTGAAAGAAATATACTTATTCTATCCTTGGATATAGTCCAAGATTTCGTTTGTGGCCCAATGGTTTTCTCCACTCATTGGCTTGGAAAGAGACAGGTGCATATCTCATCTGTGATAGAAAGTACTTGTTTGGACATTTTACAGACATGGTTAGGTTAGTTGATCTGAGCCAGAATATAAAGTTTTTCTTCCATCTCGTAAATAGTTATATCGGCTCTATGAACACGGGCATTCCCGGTCAAAATACACATATGCCGATGACACCTCAGACGTCCAGTGCAAAATAGTCTTCTAGACGGCAGTTGATTAACGGGGAAAAAAAAAAAAAAAAGAAAAAAGAAACACGTCATTCGGTATTCCAATGTAAACTTTGAGAATAACAAATAATAGACAACTTCCTCACTTTGTTAGAATTTCAGTCTGCATTTAATTTCGCAACATAGCTCCTGTTGTTTTTTATGGAAGTTGTATATAGTAATAAGTACTGAAAATTATATTGAAGAAGCACGCTATACAACTGTATTTCTCTCTCTCTCTCCATCACGGATTTTCTTTTTTTTTCTTTCAGTTTTCATATTTGTAGCATTGTTTACTATGGACTGTACAAAAGATTACATGGTTGCTTCTTGAAAAGAGTTGCCGAACGTGCTGAAGTAACCAGATCTATGAATTAATTACGACAGCAACATAGATTTTGGCGATGAAAGCATTTCTCTCAAAAGTATGAGCAGTCATACTTATGAGCTTTTTAAATATTTTGGTGATGCCCAATTCTTCGGTGTTCTTTCTGCTGAGCAGTTGAAATCGATATCCAAAAACGCATATTTTGGTCTACAGTTATGGTTAGCATTAAATCTTCAGTAAACTATGCCGATTGCCTAGATCTGGTTGTGTAGTGCACTACCAGTACAGGTGGTTAGCAAGGAAATTGTGAAGTGCCCTTGAGAAAATATATTGATGATATTGCCCTTGTAGAAAAAGCGAGGGAGTTCCAGAAGGGTTCTTTGAGTTCGCCTCACTCTACTATAACCAGTTCTGTCAGGTTACTTAAAACCCAGATAGCCAGTGGCGTACTGGAAAGTCTGATCTTCCCTAAAATCTGATCTTTCCTATATGTGGTCTAAAAGATCTGGGATTGAATCCAGTCAGTGACACGAAGATCAATTTAAGTTTTTTATTCTTCTTTTTTTTCACCCGAAAGGGAATTAGCCGGTCTCATACGAAGGTGTTCGTTTCTTCTTCCGAGAAAGTAATGATTTTTTTTTTTTTTTTTTGATCCTACAAAGCAGGCAAATCAGCCAAAACAACACACGCAATTTACAACGTAAATCCCGGCATTGGTTGCTTTGACCGCAATAACAAAATACAGCCGTGCAATAAATATATCATATTTATTTTTAAAGTCATTTTTCAAGGGTTGGTATTTCCCCCATGAAATTCAACTTAGAATTCTTTGCGAACAAGAATATTATCACACACGAACATGTGTAAAAAATTATAAAATTTACTCCTTCGTTTAAGGATCAAGTTATGTTTGAGGCGCTCTTAATAGCGGATGTGTTCCCCATCTTGCAGGATCTATCAATAGTTGATTGTTTGAAGAAAGCAGCACTGTAGCAAAGAACGCCATATTATTTTTTATTATTATTTCGCAACTACCTCCTGGAGTCGATCATCAAGGGGATTCTTTCATAATTTATGACCTCTTCAGGAGGTTTGGAACAGAGAAGCTAGTTTTCCTGACAGCAGTCGTGGAGTTCATTCTTATATTGCAGGGTGGGATCAAAAATTATTGAGCTAGCTGCTAGAAGACGCTATTGCAGTCAGTACAAAACTCCTTAGCCAGGTGTAGGTCGAATAAAATATATTGGAGTATTCGCTGTTTATTTCGAAGTTGTTGCTTACGTTATTGAGAGGTAATACGTTATATACTTCGACTGTGCCCTTTGCGATTTTCTCTCGATCAAAGAGTGACAGCTCGCAAAAAACGTTGTATAATGCATAAAATCTTTCAAACTGAGGGAATAAAATAATCGAGAAGTTAAAACTTGCTTTCTGAAAGGAAGCAAGAGAAACATTTAAATTGGCTTTTCAAATTCAGAAATAGTATGCTCACCCCCCCCCCCCCTCCTCCTTTCATGGACTGTGGATTACAAATTCCTTCGGATGTTTCAAGGCGCCTATTGTACTGCGAAAACGATAAGTGGCTCACTTGGAGATAGTTTATTATTATTATAACATTGCTCCCAATTACTTGGTCTGTGCAGAAATTTTTTACCGGAAATGGCGTGGCTGTTTTTTGATGCCATCATCACATTAAAAAAAAAATAATGAATTCAGACACAGCACTTTTGCATTTTGAACTCTGGCCACCCAAAGACTGATCTTTTAATATCAGATTGCAAGGAAACTTATTAAAGCATGAAATAGCAAGTCAGTAATAGCAGATTGATAAAACCAAATACACTTTGAAATATTTTTTGATCATGTCTCGTATCATGATCAAAAAATGTCATGGGTCTTTGAATTGGGTTCAAGAATCTTGAATTGGGATCAAGAATCTTAAATACTCAGTTTATAAATACTAATTATTAGTACTGCAGTTATTTAAAGAGAATTAAATGAGTTAATATCTGATGTAATTAAAAGAAAAGACACACACACACACACACACACACACACACACACACACACTCGTATTTAAGCCCGTTTCCCAAAGCCGATACTCTTGACTTCGCCATTTAGCCACTGGAAATTAATTTAATGATTTCTTCTTTTAAACGTATTAAAGAGGTAAATTTGGGACTACATCATTCATATATATACAGGGTTCGACTAGCCTAATCCTTAAAGTTGTGTGTGCTCTTTTTTTTACTTTAGGGAAAAGCAAAAAAAAAAAACTACTTTCCACACTTCATGTTTAGTACACCCTTCCTTTCCATTCTTCTACGGATGCTAGCAAACATTTCTATCATGAATTCAGCAAATATGCTGCATTTTTGCGACAGATATCACCGCCTTCAGATAAGAATTCATGGTTTGGCATTTCCGCAGACGGGAAGTACTCCTCTTTATATTGACTTTCATTCGACCTAGTAAGTGTAATCTTGGGAGATACCTGCGTAGGATCTGACGTCTTACAAGATATTTGTCACTATTTCTGTGAACTAGTGATAAAATCCGATCTGTAGTCAGTCATTGTGTGTGTGTATCTTTTCTGTCTCTTTATTGGGTATGTGTATACTGTCTCCTGCTTTTATTTTTGTTCTTTGAATTTATTTTTGGTTCATTTAATTATTTGCTTTTATGTGTTTATACTTTTCTTGCTTGAAATTTTAACTTGCTGTAAACGTTAAATATCTGTACTACTTTTTCTTATACTGTATTGTATTTATTTATACCGTTTGCTTGTTTGTGCGAGAATTAGTTTAAATCGAAATAAAAGGGTCATTACGCCAAAAATACTTTTTTTTATAGATATAATCAGTATTTTATCCTTGTAACTAGGTTAATTTGAACGACCTTGAAGATTATAATTATTCATGTTTTCATATTTTTCCAGCGTATATAGATGAGATGCCTTTTAGATGTATAGCTGCCTACAAAATCTTTAATACGACCAGCCACTATCAATTGTTAATATCGGTACATTTGACAACTAATTATTAAACCACATTATTATTCCATTATAATGTTATAAACAAACAATTAGCTTGAAGTATTAATGGTACGCTTTTGCTAAGTGACAAACGGTCAAATGTAAACTAAGCATACAATTCTCAGCTTCATATTGTTCATGTTTTCAGTTGACAACAAAAGTATTCATTCTATATATGAACACAATTAACAATTAAAATATTGTTCGTGCATAAGATGTTCGCTTATACGTTATCAGTAAACAGTTAATGGCTCCATTAATGTACATGTACAGCGACACTGTCAACGTTACGCCTGACTAACTTCATCCTACACGTACATCCACAATATCAATCGAATTATACACTAGCTTCATTACTGCAAACAGATTGCCCTATCGATCTATCTATCAAGCCAGCTTCATTACTGCAAATCTATTCTATACAGGAATTCCGTGAGGCGTGCAGCGTGTCGTTCCGATATCCCCCCCCCCTCTCTCTCTCTCCTATTGCTGACACTTATTTCATGATTGGGGAAAATATATTTTTTTTTATAATCACGCTTGCTATTGGAAAATTATTTTCGATTTTGAAATAAATTATTTCATAATGAGAGCACAATAAAAAATAAATATTGGCCTTTGCGTAAAAAGAAAAGAAATGTTTAAAATAATAATTGTAGTGTAACTAATCAGGGCATCCGTCATTCCCTGTAAGTTCATTTTCTTTTCTATTACTTTTTCTTCCATGATGGAGAGATAAAGTACCACTTCACTTTATTTTTACATCCATTTGTTAACTGAGTTAAATGCTTTCACTAATTCATTTTTATTAAATGTGTTATTCCAGTATACGAATTACTACATAAGCAATACGCAAAAAAAAAGAAAAAAAAAGTTAAGTACGCAAAAAATAGAGACTTCAGAGACCCCTCCCCTCAAACCCGGTTGGAAATTCATATTTCGACTCAGACAGTAAGAATTATTAGAATGACAGTAATTTGAATGACGTTAAGTTTAAAGAACTTATCATTTGGTATGCGTTAGTTATAACTCTATCTTGATATTCTTGATGCTGTGCACTTTTTGGCGGTGTGTGATAAAGTGAAATTGCTGGCATTATTCCAATAAAAATATTGTGTGTTAATGAGTAGGTTTAATCTAAATGAAGTAGTCCGAATGAACAATGTGATTTTGTTATGATATTATTTTGAATATCGGGAATAATGCATAAATAATAATCACACAAGTTATTTTATTACAGAGAGATAGTAGTCAGAGTTTTTTTTCCCTTCATTGAGGGTTAAGATTAACCTACATTGCTTTTTTGGCGAATTTTAACAATGAAAAAAAAATCCTGCTTAAACGAGATTAACAATTGGTGACGTAGGGAATGCATGAGTAGTCATCAGCTTGTCTATTTACCTCTCACTGATGACTAGAGAGCCGCTAGTGTTGGTGACAAACAATTTACGTCTTAACAGTACCGTCTTTATTTTGCCTAATGTTTATTTCTTCAGATTCCAATTAACATTGTATTTGCCTTTTAGTGGGTTAATGGTTAAATGTATGTTTGTATCCCATTACGATTGGTTTGTCTTCCCTTGTTGGATGGGTTTACTTCGTACGTTATTAATTAGTACAATAGTTTGACCTCGTTCATTTCATTGTGTGAGATCAGAAAAGTTCCATCCAGGGTAATGGAAGAAAGAGAGAGACGGGACTTATTTAGTTCAGAATTGGATATCCGGTTAGGTCAGGAAGTAATTTCACATCTCTGCAATAGAAAAACGAAACCTAACACGCCAAAAAGTTTTCCAACCGGTTTAATATCCTCTCTTAACAGATTTGAAGAATTTCAGCTTCTTACTTCTATACAAGGTGGTAGTTTCTTTCACGTGTGAGGGACTGAGGTAGGAGACCTTTCCATCGGTCAGTGCTCCCGTTTACATCTCGGTAACGTTTACAGGTGAAGGCGGTGGACAAGCACGGCGCAAGAGAGCTGCGTGACGATAAGTCTCCATTCCCGTGCTCTAGGTTGACATGCATTGTCTAAAATGTGTGCTCTCTTCATCCAACTCGCCCCAGAAAACCAGCTTTTCGAGACGTATGGCCCTTCCTCTTTGCCATGGCAACCGAAAGACCAAAACAAGGGGGAGAAAGACGTAATAAAAAAAAAAGGTAGAGAAACAGCCTCTCTCTCTCGCGCGCGCGCATTCACAAACACACAAATTATATTTTGAGTCTGTAAAGGTTTTCATATGGAATTCATTCCTATCTAGTCTGTTTTTTCGGGGGCATTGCGAATGAAACGCCTCATCTCGTCACGTTCTAGTGCAGTCAATCGATGCACCTTCACTCCCTGGAGCTGACGATTTTCTTGAGCTTTGTGCAGTCGGTTAACGGAACCGGATTACGGATTGGTGAGGCTGGTCTCTACCGAAGGTCTTGATGACATTGACGGCCTCTTGCCCCGCCGTGTTCCTGTAAGAAAGCTCTTTATGTTTTGCAGACATTCTTGTAACGGTTTTCTCGCAGCGTGAAGCAGAACACATAATAACATTATACTGCTGGGGCAGAGATGAGGAAATGTCGGATCGATAAGTAGGTGTTCTCTATCCAACCGTGGGGATGGTGTGTGTGTGTGTGTATATATATATATATATATATATATATATATATATATATATAATCATTCTGCGAATAGTCGAATACGTTACAAGTTTTTGGAATAACAAATTTAAGCGAATGAGTTTGATATACTCAATGTAATATATATATATTATATATATATATATATATATATATATATATATATATATATTTTTTTTTTTTTTTTTAATTACATGGCACTAGGTCTTGAAGTTTAGACGTTCGATGGTCACTAATCGCTATTAAATATAGACTGCTAATCAATAGAAATGATGAAAATCACTTGAATTCAATAATCAATTCATGGTTGTCTTCGTAGTTGGCATATTTATGTAAATACATGTATACGAATTGCATTACGAAACGTAGTTACTCTAAAGCTGAAAGTTGCGCCATTTTTTATTTCATGGAGTATTTTAAAATTTTCTTCTTTTTTATTTTCCTTGAAACTCTTAGGAATCACTTACAATTTATCAAACAGAGCACTTTATTTGATGACGAAAATGATGGATGCTAATTGCTTCCAAAAAATTTTGGAATTCTAATATACATAGTGCATTTGCTTCTCGTGTCATTAAGTGGGTTAAACTGACGCTTTATTTTTTTTAAAAATGAATTTTCTCTAATTTTCTACAGAATGATAGATATACTGTTACGTTTATCTATTATTAATTAACAAGGCTATCGAGAAGTAGTGGGCCTAAAAATCGAAGTCTCGTGATAAAATAATTAAAGCCCGGCAGAATTTATCCTGTCAAATCTTCATTATTTTATTAGCATAACATCTTTTTTGCTGTACCATGTATAAACAAGAGGCAAGGAAATAAGATGATAGTTGCTCACTCTTTTTTTAAGTTCATCTGTGGCTCTTTTCATGCTTTTTTTGCAACTACTATGGGGATGAGGATTATCTGTCCCTGGAAGTACAAGTACTGGCAGTAATCGAAAAAAACCATAGAATGGAAACCTCGTATTAAAATTGCAAAATTTTAATACGAGGTTTCTATTATTTTCTATTTCCTAAAGTCGGTGGCTGGCTACTTCTTTGTGAAACGGCAGACCAACTACAAGTGACGTAACTTGAGTCGTGTGAAGTTCAGCCGACGACTACAATTCCTGTTTTAGTACTGTAGTGTGGTCACTAATCGTGCACCTTGTATCTTTTAGTTTGGAAGTATGCCAAATGATTTTATGCAGACAAACTTCCCTTATCGAATGTATTCTGAGCTTTTTCTTTTCTGGTTGGGCGTCACTTCATGCCAGCATAAAGCTGATGTAATTCAAAATTTCGTGCTTACAAAAGTATTCTGTATAACTGAACATCACACGTCAATCTTTTTTTGTTAATGCAAAACAGTGGAGGAGGTTTGCAAGAAACTTTTCATGGGTGGGAGCTACATAAAAAAAATACGCAAGGAAAGTTTTATTTATTACAGAGTAAACCAATTTCTTGCGTTTCTTATGATTTTTGAATATTTCCAACCTTTGGCTTTATAAAGGAAATTTTGAAAAAAAAAGCGGAACTAATTAATTTTGTTATTAATTAATTAAGTTAGTCATTCTTTAGTGCAGATCACAGGATGATTTCATTCTGCATGTTGGGTTGTTCTGCCTTAAAATAGGCGAACCGATTAGTGAACACCATTGCATGCTCGTACTCTTAGCCTATTGAAATAAACGGGTTTCAAACATGTACAGTAATATGTACGAAAATCTATAACAAAATGATCGATTATTAATCAACTTGTGCTATTTAGGAAATCCAGTAAAATTTGGCTCCACAACGTATATTGAATTCTGCAACGTATATTGTATCTCTTTAATTTATGTAGGATGAACCTACCCCCTGCTTATCACAGTAAAGCATTTTCATATTTCAATGAAATTTGTAGTTCTTAGGCATACCGAAGTGGTTTCCTAAATAGCAGTCTCGAATATCTTGAAATTTCTGAAGAGTTGTTTATGAAAATTTCACCTGGTTTAGTGCTTCTAAGATGAGAATGAAGTATGTAATGTTTGCTTATTACTTTTGTTTTTAATTTGTAAGGAAGAAATTATTCCAACATCCCCGCCAACTTTTAAATGAACAGCCAAGAAATGCATCACAGAACGATTTTATGGTCGGATTCTCTCTTTCATTGAACTGTTTTGTTTTGCTCAGCAACTGCTTTCACCTGTCGTGTTGCTGGTGTCGCCTAGGGCGAGACAGGTGGAAACAAGCCATCGTGTGCAATGCAGTATGGGATATGTACAGGTATTTCGGTGAACCTTGTAGTTGATGGGGTTTCAGGTGCAGACAGGGACTGTTTAATGGTGGCAGTGGTACTAGAAGGTTTAAAAAAAATGTCTTAATAGTTAGCAGGAGTTCAACGTGTTTATTTTCTGCGGATATCAAGTCTATCTTTTATAAATATACAGTTCATATTGTAGAGAACAACATATGACATTGAAAAACAGGTGAGCAAAAATAAAATTGTTTTAAATCTCTTCGTTCGTTTTCCTGTCTGTAATTTTGACCTAAATAATCAGCATTTATCATAAAAAATTATCTCAAATAGTCTAATGGAAATTTTTGGCAGATTTTTGCTTTCCCTTGATACTATAATCGCTAATTGACAAACATTAGTAGTGCTGAACAATGCCGAATAACACTTTGACATTACAATTACCTGTTCTGAATACAGTATTGTATTGCTGTTTGAATCGGTGTGAATGTGCATAATAATAATGAAAAGAAGCTATGAAGCGTTGTGTAATAGTACACTAGCTTTGGCTGATTAGGTTGAAATTAGAAGTTCACGAAACTTATTATAGGAAGGTTTTTTCCCTTCTTTTTTTGTTGCCGTTTCGTTTTTTTTTTTTTTTTTTTTTTTATATATATATATAAGTTACTTATTCCAAGTTCTGTGGGAACTTTTGGTTAATGGGAACCTTGTGTGCTTGTGTACAGACTAACTTTTTAATGTGCTAGAGAGCTTAAAACATCCATATTGCTTGAAACTTTGCAAGCATGTTTTTAAGCTGCGTGACACATAACATTACTTCTACGGACAAATCATGTTTGCAGTTTTTAACAGCTTCGTGATGAAGAAATCTTAGTTTCTATGCACGCTTGCGCTTTCTGCGAAATATTCGAAAAAAATAAATTGGAAACAACTTAAACTAACGAGTGTGTGTGTGTATATATATATATATATGTATATATATGACAGAATGATCATTGACTCGGTTAACATACATAGTTTTATGAAAAAAATTGAATGACTAGAACCGAGATTTAATTAAAAAGTCATTCAATTTTTTTCATAAAACTATGTGTATATATATATATATATATATATATATATATCAAAAAAGTTAGAATATATATATATATATATATATATATATATATATATATCGATATGCAGGCTTAAGTAACTTGAAAAGCACATTGTCGGAGCGTTATATATCGTGTGGCATTGACAGGAGAAGGTGCGAGCCTTCTTCCGTCAGCTTTCGGAGGATATTGGTTGCACTTCTGGTAGCTCAAGGTTCTCTTGGTATTTACTTTAATGATACTTGTCAGAAATTTCTACAGAAAAAAAGGGTGGGATAAAGTCAGATTCAGGAAGTTAAGATGAAAGGAATTTGATAGAGTAGGTTTTGAAGAGCAAAATTTGGGAGGAATAGGATAAGATTGAAACAGTTTAGATAAGAAACATCTCGCTGATAGTGACAGGAGGAATGGAAGTTGTACTCTCTCTTTCATGAGAGACTGCTAACATTTAGAAAGCAGCGTGATAGACATTAGCACTGACAGAAATGAGAATGTTTAGTCAAGATGGAGAGAAACATTCCGAAGTGCGATAATGAATGTATACTAAATCACAGAGAGTGAGGAATATCATAAAAATTATGAAGTTCAATTATTACGATGAGTGGAACATATCTTGAATTGAAAAGAAGAAACCAATGAAAACCAATTATGGACGGACATGGTTGTGAAGTGGAGGAGAAAGATTTTGGTTTGGCTGACATCACGACGGAAGCAACCAAACCTTAGGTGTCCAGTGTATCACGTCTGTTAACAGCGTACGCTCTTTTCTGGCCAGATTGCCTCTTTTGTGGAATGAATAACTCCAGTTTCCGGACAGTTGTGAAGACAAATATCCCTGTTTTAGGACAAGGGAAGAACTTGAACAGATATAGTCACAACACTGTGAACTTAGGTAATTTTCGAACAAAATGCAGAGAGAAAATGGATGATAGATTGATTATTATTTTCATAATTTGTACTTTTGAAATAAGTAATGTGTTATACTTCGCACTAGAGCTAGTCGCAGCAGGAAAACTTGTCATGTTTCTTCATTTCACTTTTTTTCAACATGCAAACCGTGTTTGCCGCATCTTGGTCATTGACTTATTCAGAATATTGTTTCTCTTTAAACAAAAAAAGAAAAAGAGGAGAAAAAAACCTCAGCACTCTCTGAAATAGAATCCGGTTCTCTGTTGCGGACCTTTATCATCTTGTGTCCAATTGTGGAGGATGGCTTCGAACTTTTGATTTATTTATTATTATTATCCTTTGTGCGTGTAATATTTTTCTAGGGCGAGATGAGATGGGTAAACCTCTGATAACAGCGCAATGGGAGTACGTATGCCATTCCGCTGCTTTCTTTCGTTTTTGATTGTAGGCCTTTTTATTCTCCCACCCCTTTTTCTGCAGTCGTAGAACTGGTTACCTTTAAATGATATTCGCACGTAACAGACATCCAGCTGTGTTGGAGACCTAAGGACGTGTGCTTGATGCTGACGCGTGCATCTAAAACCTGCCTCGAATGTTGAACAGCGCTGTTGAATCTCGTCGTTACCAATGACCGTGTGATGAAGAAAGCATGACAGTCAACTTCCATTCATTATTTGCAAATCTTTTGTCACAAACACGGTGAAATGCACAACAGCATACTACGTTCCGAGCCGCAATCAAAAAGCACCTTACTTGATGTTGTCAGCATTTAGAGCTGGCTCATTTGAGCGAGAGGTGGTTTTCTCTCTCTACGCCAGGTGCTAGCAATGCTTTTCGCTTCATTTTGCATTGTGAACGCTGTGTTGTGCATTAGGTCATATGAACGCTCAAAGCGACGCCAGTGTTCTCATTTTTCAGCGCTTTAATTTTTTTTTCTTGCTTCGTATTTCTTTGGAGCTCGTTAGATTAGATCGGACAATGGATTAAATAATTCATGGCTTCGTTGTTAACAGAAGGAGCTAGGAATCCTTCAAGTTATGAAATGCAACAAATTAAATCGATATCGTAATTTGTATAATCCACTTTAATAGAAATTCTAAATTATTACCCTAGCAGCGAAAGTTAATCACCGTCACCTGCCTTTCTTGAACAGTATATTCACATAGTACTGTATATTTGTGGGTTATTGAGCAAGTAAATTGATTATCAAAAAATTGGATTTACTGAGATGCAGATGAGTGGCGACTAATATAGGTGCTTTATTATCATTATTATTATTATTATCATCATCATAATTTCTTTTGATGTCATCTCTTTTGACAGTGGTGTCATCTCTTTTGCATATTACACTGTAGCGTAATATGCGAAAGAGATGACACCACCTTTTTTGTTATACTGAATTTTCACTAAATTAACACTGTGAATTAATTAGCGATCTTTTATCAGAGAGAGAGAATGTTGGTGAATAGAATTCTTCTTGACGATTAATGATTATTAAACATCCCCAGAGAACTTTAATTCTCTACATTTCTTCCAGTTTCCATCAAGAAAAATCACATTGGATGGAGTTGAAATAATTTCTTACGTAGTTTCAGTTTATTAACATAACATAAAAATGGTTATATAAATACAGAATAAAGAAGCGAAGACCAGTGACTCTCTTTAATGACTACAAAAAATATTGCAGCAAAGCTTCTGTTACGTTTTTATGGAGTGTTTATTATTGAAGACAAAAGGCAGCATTCAATGTTTAACTTTTCAATGAACTTGTTTCATTTTAATAAATGAAATAAGTTCATTCAAGAAAGATATAAACATCGGATGCTACCTTATTAGTGCAGCACAGGAATTTGTAATCGGAATGGTCAAATATTGTATGAAATTATACAATGTATAATTTCATACAATTATACAAAGAGATAAGTAGGATTTTAGTGGAATTTTCAATGGCTGCATATATTGAATAATAATGACTATCAGGTTTACAAAAGAATTCTCATTACAATTCACGTGTTAAAACAAAACAGAATCTGAACTTATTAGCAGTCATTTTGTTATTTAGACATTGTTGCATATTCACAGCATGCTTCTGTTGTACAATCCTGCATTATTCTCCTAAATAGGATATTGAATAAATAATCATCTTCTAAAGCAATATATGGACACTGTCTAGAAGCATCGCGTAGTCAAATGCCATACCTCTGCTCAGTCAGGTTTTGATGGCGTGTGCCATAATGATCATTCATGTATATGCATTCCTCAGAGAGAGCGATTCTTCCCCAGTAATTATTTAAGTTACTTCTTTGCAGGCGTTAATAAAAATAGGTACAGCCTCATTTACTGCAGTTTCGGAATTTCCTTCAGTATTCTTTTTTCTGACAAGTAACCGAAAATTATTAGTATTAGTCGACAACCTACAATAATTGCTAAGTTGCCCCGCAAACAATATATGGGTCATAATTACTTTCAGGGGACTTTTCTTCTCTGCCCTTCTTCTACAAATTATGTTCATAAATAAATAAAACCTAATGGATGCTTATAAGTTTCCCCGACAAGTCTGTATCAATGATATCTAACTTTCGAAATTGTTAACGAGCTCTTAAGTGATCTTTAAATATAAAGACACATTGGTCAAACAAAATGATTTAGATGTGATTTCTACAGAGTTTCTTTGGAAATACCACTGCATGGATTTCTGTTTTGAAGATGCACTCAGTTTTACAACCTATTTATAATGCGTGCTACATTTACTAATTTAGAAATTACGAATTGAAAATCGATTATATTCTTTCAAGGCTGAACTGCTAGAATGAGTGTTGATTAATACTTTAACCAGTGAATACCATTCTACTTCAAATAAGCCACTGGTTATGCAACAACAAAAAAAAATGTTTTCGATAGTGGACCGTTATCTTCTTAAGGCGGTCTTGCTTTTTTATGTCGGATATCAGTATAAAGAAGTAGAAGCTGAGTAGCATTATAAAAAATTAATTTTACAGAAGAGTGCATCTGATAAAACAACTCTTGTATTGGACGAGTTCTGAAGTCCTAAAAACTTATTCATCATCATCATCATTTTCTGATATGTAATGTACTCTCAAGATGAGTGTACGGGATACTGTGATAATTTTACATGATTAAGTTTACATCATTATTTATTAGAATTAAGACTTTAAAAGGAATATTTGAAACTAGAATATATTTATTTGCAAATAAATGAATACTAAGGAAAGAGAAGTGAGTATCGAATTTGATGTGTATTTGGAAGAAAGAAATATTTATAATTGTAAATAAAGAATTAAAAGCTAGAGAAGATGCATTTCAAGATTTAACCTAACTTTGTATTAGTTGTTAACTTTCTAAATGAGTTTAAAGAAACGAAAATTGTAGAAATTATTTTTCGAAGTACTTGTGAAAGTTTTATTACGGAAGCAATTTAACACCGTTATTGCATTAAACCGTGTTAAATTTTGTGTGTAGAACTACTACAGGTTTTGTTCTTATTTCCATTTTGAATGTTGCAATAAAACTACTTAAACTCTCTCTCGAAATGGTAGTGAACAGTAGCTGCATTATTATTTGACACTCAGTCACCTTCCCTACTCTAGAAGTCTTAGCCAGTCATGTAATATTCAAACGGATGGATTTACATATAGTAATGGCCGTGTTATGTAAACATGTGTTTGATTTTATATAAACGTTTGATAGTTAGCAAAGTTGATAATATCAATAACAAGTGCACAGATTTGAATCATCGTTCAACTGCCTTCGGAAATCATTAGACACCGCTTCGAAACGCGTGTGTGTGTGTCATATGATATTCCCAACAAATGACATTCTTTGACGTGTTGAACATAAATGGCATTTTCCAATATCATTAATTATTCCTTCTGAATTCAAGTGTAAAATGGAATCCAATTCTCTTTAATAAAGGAACATTAATAACCTGCTTGTTGGTAATAACCTGCCAGAGTGCATTTTGGGGTATCGTTAGTAGGCTTATTTATTCCTCTCGTATTTCTCTATTCCTCTTTACAAACAGCGTTCTTACTTCATTCTTTTGCGATGCTGTTTGGATGTTGTCTACTCTTGAACGTTGAGAGCACTTCACCAGCGCAGTTGAGTATTTTAATGAATATACTGTATGTAGTATATTCATTAAAATACGCGTGCATGTAGTAGTTGCCCGAATTATCTTGAGTTATGCTTTGAGTGCTTCTTTTTCGGGTATATTTTGACGTGCATTTTCTAAGCTAACTCAATTGCCAATGGGCTATATCTGAGAATCGCTAATTTCCTTTATCCGATTAATAAAATGTCATATTTTTAAGCTGTGCATGTATCAAGGCTGGTGTATCTGCAAATATCTTTAGCGTTATCTCGTACATTGGAGTTATTCATTTCTATGCTTCATATTTTATAGATCTGCTTATTGCTGTTTAAGAGACGGTGTGAAAATCACCAGATATTTTAAATGATATCAAACAGATCGCTCCTCTATAAGTTCAGCTCTTCCTGGTATTTTCTATCTGACAGGATAGAAACAGTATTAACGATATGAAATAATGAATCTCGGAACTCCTTGTAAACATATCTTGATTCTTATTTACAGTACGACATATTTACTTTTCTGAATCAGAGAAATCATTTTCCTTTGCTGTCATACCAGTTGAACATTAAAACTAGAATCAATGAGTTTGTTGCTCAGTCCCGCTACATGCAACTACTTGCATAATTATATGCTAAAACAAACTGGTATCTTTCCTTCCTTTAAGTTTTTTCTTCTTATTCTTCGCTTGCCTTATTTCTTGTCCTTTTTCCTGTACACACACGCATAAAATGTTTCCTAGGTACCGGAAATACCTGTATTTCAGTATTCTTTGTATTTAATGGATCATTTCTTTTCCCACAATTTTCGATCTCTTCGTTATTACATATTAAGCAATCCATTTGTTTAGTCTTCATAGAAGTGTTGTACGTACACGTATAAATCTCAAGGCGAAACAAACGGTTTAATTAAAACAAGAATTAAATAAGAGCCATGACGGATTCAGAGGCAGGAGAAATTTTCAATAGAGGATTTTTTTTTTAAATCGAAACAAATACATTTAAATATAACAAAAACACAGATTTATCAGTTTTTGAGTTATATTAGAAGTTTAAGTTAAAAATGTTACTAGCGAAAATTTTGAAGTACATATTAATAAAATAAGAAATGTTGAAGAAAAAAGTTATAAATATTTTTTAGTTGTATCTCCTATCCCCAAATCTGAGTCTTATACCGCGGTTGAAGGATTTTTCATCTCGAATAGCAGACAAACCGGCTATAAGAACATTCTTAAGTTATAGGCATAATACACTGGCTTTATAGCCTTAGTTGCTTCGGCAGTAAATCCAAAAGAACAATCCAAATCTGAATCGCTGCTCCTATTTGTCAATGTTTTCTTCCATAAAGTTTGGATCCACCACTGGAATCGAAGAAAGAGGCCTAGACGTTAAATTCCAAATTGCTTCTATCCCAATTTTATGGTATTCCTGCATGACTCCCAGCTAAAGAGTTTGCATTTTCGGTACAGCGTTGTGTAGCATTACATCATAGCTGTTCTGAAATAAGTTTTAAAGCAAAAATAAAGCATTGCATTTTCCCCAAGACTTCCATTTTTGCTATTAATTGTTGGATCCTTTATTGTTGCATTCAGAAACAATTAAATTGTAAATTAAATTCAAGATGCGCCGCGCAGTATCAAAATGTTAGGTTGTCACCTTCTCGTAATAAAGGTATTATTTAATAAAGTAATAAAGGTATAAAATAAACGATAACAAAAATGCTCTATTCTGGAGAAAGAATATATTAACTTCATGCAAGAAGTAATTTATTCTACTATTAATAGAAAGTGCGTGTGTGTATTTTTCTTTCAAGTCTACTTCAAACAAATATTGCGCTTAAGAAATTTTTTGGACTTATGATATTAGTTTATCTGTTTTACTTAAGAATTCAGTCACTTTTTTACAATCGATATATTTCTTACACACCATGCAACAGTGCATTCGGAAAATTTGCAAATGAATCTAAACACCGGTTTCAGTTATTTGCATCAAAATTCAAATACATTGAAGCGATGCATTTGAATCGTGGTGCAGTAGCTGATTCCCCTGCTTTTCAGGTTTTGCCAACGTCTGTCACCATCGCTTGCAGATTAGATTACTTCTCACTGTGTACATAGCTCGAATGTAGCGGAGAAATGGTGAGAGAGGAAATCACCTAGCAACAGCCGCGTGCACGGATAGGGTGGTTGTACAGAGCAAATCTGATCAGTTGTAGTAAGATAGTGTTTCTTTGTGTTGTTAGATTACTGATGTTTACGTGTGTAAGGTAACCAGCGAAGTTAACCGAAACTACTGTAGATGTACTAAACGTCTGTGCATTTACTAATGAAGAATTTAAAAAAAAAAAAAATCAAAGGCGAAAATAGGGCAGAGGTTGAAATTACTGATGTGCTGCGCTTAATCAGTAGTTAGTGAAAATGCTTTCAAACGTACAGTATTTCGGGAGGGAGAGAGAGAGAGAGAGAGAGAGAGAGAGAGAGAGAGAGAGAGAGAGAGAGAGCAGGGCATGTTTCAATGTTCGACTGTATCCAGATACAGCTATACGATATACGAAAGCCTATAGATTCCTTCACTCTCGCTCTCTCACTCACACCAAAATTTGATTTTTATCGTGCATTATAACTAAGCTTTTATGGGCGTCCTTTATAATAAAAGAAGTTGTAGTCGACATCCAGTAATATTAAATTGAAGTATTCTGAGATTTGCAATTAGGAATTTAAAAAAGAAAATGGCAAGTACGCAAGTGATTCATTGGAATGTTGCAGGGCTGCAGTTTCCATGACAACGAGGTCTATTTTAACATTTATAAATAAACCACCTTGTACACACGAAAGGTGTGTTCAGTTTTAATGATTTTATTTTAAAATGAAACTAGGAAATCAATTGCTGCAAAATGTGCTTTTGCAACATATTGTTCATTGAATTAAAATTTTGTACGTCTAATATTAATTCATTAATTTAAATTAATATATTAATAATATATTCTTGTTTCTGAATAACTGCTATCTAAAATGCATTTGCTTCCCTTTTGCTGTAATATTCAAGCTAAGAATGCATTTTAGTGATAGATTGCTTAAAAGGATATTTTTAATTATACTGACAATTACGTTTAATTTTTAATTACGAT
Organism: Typopeltis vanoorti; assembly: GCF_054136105.1. Lineage (NCBI taxonomy): Eukaryota > Metazoa > Arthropoda > Arachnida > Uropygi > Thelyphonidae > Typopeltis > Typopeltis vanoorti. The sequence continues at coordinate 59,843,733 of NC_143555.1, read as the reverse complement.
TAACTTATGTGGAAGGCTTGAGTACGCTAATGAAAAATATCTGAAGATTGAAACATTTTTTATCGGTTATTGTTCTAATTTCCCGTTGTTTGTTGGTTAAGATTCTTTACCAACTTAAGACTTGAGATTTCTTAAAAACAACTTAAACAAAAAAACGTGAGACATATTTTCAGCGACAAGAAGTCATAGGTTGTCTGAGATTTGGATAGAAATATTTATATTATTTTACACTTAAGTTTTCCAACTGCAATATGCATAATTGCTAGGCATTTGAAACAAGGGTCATATGACTGGCACTCACTAACTGCCATTGGAAACGTCCTCTATAAAACTACTGGCCTCATAGTCTCCTGGATAAGGAGACTGTGAGGCCAGTAGTTTGTATTTGTATCCTATTATTTATAAATTATCTCTGAAAAAAAAAATCAAGTTTTCTAAAAAAAATATTGTTCATGAGTGTTGGTATCCCAAGCTGCTTTGTGCGAATTTAGTATTTTACTTATTAATGTCGCCGTCTATTATTTGCCTAGCAAAATATTATGTCACATAAAAACCGAGGAGGAACTTCATATTTCCAACTCCAATTTTTATATGAAGTGATTTACAGAGAATATTGCCTCCCCCAAGTTGTTTAGTCTCACAAGATTGTCTGGGTAATCATTACGTTCTTCTGTGTCAACGTTCAGATCGCAGGATATAAGCAAGATAGATGAAATCATCTATCTTGCTTATTGGAAGACTTAAAGTGGCTTGAAAAATATACTTTGCCAATATATAGAGTGGGATTCCGTGGTTATCTGATCTTTACTCCAGTGTTCTGATGTGCTTTAGATTTCCAGTTTTCCGTGGATGAGAATATCCTTAAAATTGAAACTTTTTCTTCTACGTAATATTCCTAACAAACATTTCTTATGTAATTCATGGTACTTCTTTTTTGATTTTTCTTCCTCTGACAAATTTGGTGGTTGCTTCAATATTTGTTTCATCCGCAAGTGAGCTGATTAACTTTTACACATATTACCTCTTATTGCAAAAATGAGCCAAGTTATTAAATCTGCACAAAAGAAAGAATAAAAATTCATGAATGATAAAAAAAAAGAGTAAATACTCAAAGAAGTACATTTTCCTTTCGAAAGAATACAGTAAAAGTAATTTAAGCGACAGATTTTGTTTAAAACTTTCTTTGAGAGAGAGAGCAAGAAATGTTCGTCAATCGATTATAACACGTACGAAAATTAAGGCCGCTTTCGATAAACGCACGTCTCCTCCATGTTTTTCTCTTGAGTCGTTTATCGGTCCTCTTCAATCTCCAAAATACCTTCAAATTCCCATGGAACCTTTGAACCAACGTCGAACTATTGAAGCAGAATCAAGTGTTCAATTTTATCAAAATCTCACCAAAAGTTTCATCTTAAAACTTTGTTTTTTCATTTGAAATAAAGTATCGCTATTCGGATTACTCCAGGGATGTAGTAACGGCACGTGGATTTTATCTGAGATAACTCCTAGCACTCATGATTATTGTACTGTGTATTACGAAAATTTTTGTAGTTAAGTGTAGGAAATGAAACGGAGTTGGCTTCTTTTGTCTTCTTTTATCACTATGAGTCAGTGGAGTATCCTTACACTACTGGGAATGCAGGTGGAATGCGTGTGAGAGAGAGAGAGAGAGCTTGCAGGATGCTCTTATCTCAGTAAGACTGTCGCTTGAGACACTTTCAATGATTTACTGCGATCCAGCCAAGTGTAACGTGGATCTCGGCATACCTACCCTGTCTTGCGGTGACAGCCTCAAACTCGAGCATTGAACGCCAGACTTCGAGAGATTAGAAGAGCAATAAGTTACTATTCTCAAGTTAGTAACTTATGCCTATCTTTGCTGAGTGGACTTAAAGTTACGTGACTGTGATCCGCTTACGGATTGTTGCTTAATCTTATTAGTTTTCTTATCTCGTAAGTTACAACTGGCTCCAAATTGTCGTTTAGTGTCGGTGACATTGTACTGAAAATAATAAATGGCTTATTGTCATTCATTACAGCCTCGATTCGATCCTTTAATCCACTTGACATTATACAGGTGTTTCATTAGTCTTACCTTAAATATAAATACTTGTACAGAGGAGATCGACTGTTACACAAGTGACCTCATTGTTAAGGTCACAAAACACCGCTGTTTGTGTGTTTCATGTCTTTTCCTTCAACGTTAATTTAAAAGTAACCCCCCCCCCACGATTGCTGTGCAGTAAGAATCCCCCAGAACCTTACAATACCTGCAGTGTTTTTCGATCAGAATCGGACAGCCTCAAGCTCAAACCAGGAAAATTCCATTTCAAAATTGCACGTTGTAACTATACTGCTGCGTTTATCAAATGCACTTCTGGGGTTCAGTAGGGGAAATTTCTCTTTTTGGAATGCACTAACTGATTCCATAAGTATAGTAGACTGTCTGATGATCAATGCAGTCTTATTTACATGTGCAAAGTCAAATATCTTGTAAACCTCGTCTTCATTTAGTTCCTAAATGAGTAGAACAAAGTTTGAAAGGTTTTAGTCATGTAGGTGGTCACGGTTTCATAATTTACTAAGGTAACGTTTGGAACACGTAGTCGGAACCATAACCTGTATTTGCGCGGGGTGTGCTACTTAGAAGAATTTCGTAATAATTAGAGGGCATTACCACATACTCAAGAGGATCTTGAGTATGTGGTAATGCCCAACCATTATTGCTATTATTGCACATCGTTGTAGTTAAAGTCGTTTTATGATGATGTATTGGTATGTTTTACATTGATGCGATAGGCCTTTATTCTAATTATTGTTAACAGCAAGAAAATGTGTATATAGAAAAAGGCTAGGGTTATTATCTAATCACATATATTTCCTATTCATGATTGAGTGATAAGTATCATAGTGTCATCCAATATGTCACCTACAAAAGGATATATATATATATATATATCCTTTTGTTCAGCCATTTTCTATCCACTACTAGAACGAAGTCCTCCATTCAGTCCTATCCTGAGCTTTTCTATGCCACTGAGTTACAGCCATTTCTTTAATCTCATGCTTCCACTTTCTCTTTTCTCTTTGGTCTTCCATCTGTACCATTCAGATCAACGTTGTCCATTTTTGAGTGTTACTTCTTGAGATATGACCATTTGGAACTTTTAATAGCTGTTATGATGTCCCTCACCCAAGTTTGAGCTCTGATCCAAGTATAGAGATTTCTATTGAGAATGCTAATACCGAGTAATCATCTTTCCATTTTTCTCTAGGTTATCCTCAACTTGCTGCGCTTTTTATTTTTTTTTTTTTGTCAACGTCCACGTTTCACTTTCATATGCCATGACCGGAAGTATACAGCTATCTAATCTTTTTCTTTTAAGGCAGAATGGGGATGTTTCCTTTGGAGGGAAATAGTTCCCTCAAAATGGGAATATTTCCATATAGGCAGGTGATTAGTAACAGTTTTTAGAAGAGAATGGGGACACAAAAATAAGAAATGTTGTTTACACCCAAGCAGACCTTTTATTTTTAATCATGAATACTGTGATTGCAAAGTAAATTGAGTGAAATCTAACACATTAGCTGAATGAGCAATTTTAGGCACATTGAAAGGTAGTCGTATTTATCTACATGAAAAGCTTCGAATCTAAATGCATGTCAGTAAAGAGTAGCTACCAGTGACATGTGGATAAATCTTTTGATATTCATTTTGTGCGTGTGGCAGCTGTTACTTTACTTCTATTACTATTTGTGTCTACGGGGAATCCATCTCCAGTCTTCTAAAATTTTAATATTTATCGAGAAAAGATTGTGTGTGTGTGTGTGTGTGTGTGTGTGTGTGTGTGTGTGTGTTGGCGCGCGCTGCTTTTCTTTCTTTTTCTCAATCCTATTTTCGATTGAAGTTTGAGGAAAAAGTAAAGGAAAAAATCTTAATTACCATCTCATCATGTGCTGGCAAAGTTCCATTCTCAGAATGTGTATAGGAAGAATTGGTCACGGAAAGTTGACATCATGAAGTTTCATTTGTGCTTTCTACAAATATTTGATGAAATAGAATGTCACACTATAATTATAATTTTTTTATGCTCCACCGACTTCAGAATGTAGAATGCTGAATATGAAATTAGTTTAGCTCAGTGATTTGGGAATCGGAGATAGAGAAAATCTAGGAAAAATGGAGTCATTATTGGTGTGTTCGTTTTTTAATTCGATTTATAAGGAAGCACTGAAAATCGTTGATATTTCTTTCTCAGTAGTTGCTTTTGTGAATGCAGTAGAAAAGCATGGAAAATTGTTCTTGGAGTCGAGGAAACATCAATAGCACCGTTTATGGTAATATATTATTTGGCGTTTGAAGCGAAAGAAACCAACACACACACACACACACACACACACACACACACACATGCATAACACAGTTCAACCTAAATAGCAGTATTACCTTGCAAAATTATTATAAGCCAGTGTTTCAAATTAGGGAACTACCTTGAAGGGTAAGATATAAGTCAGTGACGTTCATATCACTTTAATTCTTCTAAAAATGTTGTTTTTAGCTTTCATTCAGATAAAACGAACCGAAAAAATTCCGATGTCAGGAACAAAATTATATATCGTAAGAAATTGTGATTAGCTTTACTCATAGGTTTGAATGTATATAAATATATAAAGCTGTATTTCTGCTATACTGAGTGGCGTTTTCATTTCATATATGGAGCAGCTAACTGATTGTGTTACTTTAGAAATAAACTGCAGTGGACCATGAGATACAGCAACCCATTAACACTTTCATTGCCAAGCTGAAAATTGGAATTTCGTGTGGTGGCCAATTTTTTTTTTTATTTTTTTATTTAGTTAGCGACGTCGACGCGATAATGCGTGATCGGCCGTTTGGTGAGAACTCGCATCCCGCGATATCGCGTGATTGGCAATGAACATGTTAAGTAGTTAAAAGTAAAGTTTCTTTATAGCACATGAAAACTTCCCTGCATGTCGTATAAGCATAAATTAGAAAATTACATCAGTTCGTGTTAATAATAAAAGAGTCGAGGTTTTAGCTACAGCAACTCGTTAATCCATCGTAGAACTTATGCTACTTCAGACAATACCAGTTAGAAATATTAGGTAGCAGCAGCAGTCTGCTACTCTTCTCGAAATCATCGGTAGCTAGTCCCCTACGTATAGTGATCAGTAATCACTACAGATAAAATTACTAGCTACTTAGAAAAGTTATTAAAGCTAAATGAGTTGTGCCTACACTCTTTGGAGATTAAAATTACAGGATTTTATTATAATTATTATAGTTATTTTAATGGATTTATTGATTGTTTGATTCATATGAATTAATCGGTAAATTCTTGTCCAGTCTAAATAGATATAAATCCTGAACGACACTTCCAATTCCGAACACTGCTCGAATTAGAAAACACTGATTTTAGTAAATAAGTTTTGATTATTGTTCTTTAGTAGACTGTCCATACTGTACGCGTTTCACTAAATTTGGGTAAAAGCACTTACTGATCATCTTCATAATATGAATCTAGACATGTATAATAAAAATTCTGCAAAAGCTGCTATGTTTAATTGTATTTTACTAGCTAACTAGTAGTTACAGAATACATTATGAGTGCATTGTGTATGTTTTTGTGGCATCTTTCATCTCTTGAAATTGATGACAACGTTGAAATTTTTTAATATGAATTCTTACTAAATCGCCTCCCCTCTCCATTTTAGTATCGGCTCATATTTGACAATTTTTCACAATTTATAGAGTATTTCACATAGCTCCATTATCTACAACGGTTTTATTTAGTTACAAGCTGTCATTTTGCGCTTCTGCTGTCTGTTGGCATTGTGTCCAGAGAAACACAAGGGAATGGATCATGCGTCGAATATTTCATAGCTAGCTATGAGTGAAAATTTTCCTCTGATTAAAATTGAATATTTTGTGTAGTGAATTTTGGATTTGTATAGTTACATTCAGTCGTCAGGCAACTAAGATAGTTTTTTCTTGTGAACATCATCAATTAACAAGTACAACTGTATAATTTTCATTTTTTTAAATATGGTGAGGGGCTTCAACGAGATTTTATGCAGTTTGTTTTGATACTGGGATTAAATAAGTTAATAAAATACTAAATTAAATAACTTAACCGTATAATAAAGAATGCATTTTAAAATAACGCTCTCTATATTCTTTATTCTTCAAAATTCTTAATAATAGATTGCTGATATCATCTAATTTATTAATTCATTTATTATTAATTTATTAGATTACTAAATAATGAATTATGGGATATACTTTCATGCTTCATTGGAAAGTCTGTGATATTAGCGTAAATTACAAAATTGAAATGATCCCAAACCATCCAATAAATATCGGAATATTCAGCATTATTAGCTAATAAGAAAGAACAAATTCATTATTAAACACTAATCTTCACATTTTATTACGATTTTCAAGATATGATTGTAATAATATTTAAAATATTTTATTTTTTGCACTATATTTTAAGTAACGGCCACTTACGAAGTTATGATCAATGAATTAACTAAACAAACATGCAGTTAATACCCTTGCTTCACAGCAGAATCATCCTTTATAGCAAAACAATTTTAATGGCGATGTGTACTTACACGTTATGTTTCAGTGGATCGATATGGTGTCTTGTCTGAAAACAGAATGTTAATTGTTTCTGAACCTAATAAGGAACAGAATTCTTGTGAATTTTTTTTTCTTAAAGTGTACTTTTCAGAAGGATCAATAGCTTTTGTTGGATTCAGGTCACAGGGCAACACTGTTCACTGAGTAAATATTAGCTAGGAGAAGTTTGTGTGAAGAGTACGCTAGATTTAAATTCAAAGGGATGTCCCTGTTGAATATAACATTAACCGAAAAGGACACAACTAGCAGATAGAAATAAGGAAAAAAAATTAAGAGTTTTCTTGGCTTGCCAAGTGGGTAGCGATTCGCACCATACATAACAAATCGACCACTCGTGAAAGTTTTTTTTTTTCAAGTAGCGAAAGCTTTTGCTTCAAGTATTGCAGTGAAGTAGCATTGTCTTCCTCTCTCACTGGCAGTAACTTTTGCAATGAATGTGCCGGCTCGGGTTTAGCTTACTTATAGCACATAGCTATGTATATTTTGTTTCACATGATACTACAAAACAAGGCAAAAAGTAAAGTTTATTTGGATGAACGAGGGGGGGGATTCGTCTTTAGGTATTGTTATAAGACCGATCTAACAAAGACCTTTTTATTAACAGCAGTTCCATTTATTTATTTTATGCATTAATTACATTTCTTGCTTGCAAAACAAAGGAGGACAGGTAAAATCGGTAGAAGCCACCGCTTCTTAATTAACTCTGCCATTTTAAAGATTTACTTCACTTGAACATGAATTAATTTTTGAGCTTGTGCACTACTGTTTTTTCAGTCTATATTGCCTTGTTCTTAAAGAGATTGCCATTGCATATAGACGTTTTTATGTTAATGCGAATTCCATCCTCGAGAGTTGTTATTGCACATTAGTACATTGGGTGGGCTAATGGTTAGATAATCCAGAACCCTACTCTAGAGCTAGATGTACCTTTTTATGCCACTCAAAGCTCCAATGCAGTGTTTCCCAATCTTTTACGTCACGACCCCCTTTTATAATAGCCAAGTAATCTGCGACCCCACCATATTTGCATAAAAAGGTATTTTAATAGGGTAAAGAAAACATATTAAAATAGATTTTTCAGAATATTATTATAACTTCGTATTTAATTAACCTAACATTTAATGCGATGGCTGTACTTGCATCTAACCCGCGCTCAACAGCGAGTGGCTGGTTTCCATCATGGCGCCAACTAAAGGTGGTTGACTATTGGCGAACTAAGTTCGCCAGAGTTACAAGAGTTGCGATACGAGAACATTCACTGGAAAACATAACACTAAATATAAGCATATTTTAATTGATTTAAATTAAGTCTTACAATATTCAAAATACGCAATATGCGAATTTTAGACACTATAGTACTTTGATAAATGAAATACGTCAAGTAATATTTAATAAAAAATAAAGGGAAAGCAATAAAAATGTTCATGAACTTCTGCTGGAAAGGCACTCCGGTACATAAATGCTGGTTACTTCTGTTTTAGAGAGAAATTATGAGGGCTATTGATGGATAGCTTGATGACTTTCCTGACTTTTTTTTAAAGAACTAACATTTGTAATTAATATTATGCATAACATTTTATTTGTGTATAAAAAAAGGTAAATTAAGTAAAATTAAGAGGACAAATACTAATTGAGTAAAATGAAAATATTTATGTCGGATGGCCAAGGTTGGCGATCAGGAGATAAACTACTACTACAAAAAAAGTTTGTTTGTGTGTATAAATCATTATATCTTTATCGTTATAATGAATCCAAGAATCCGATAGTCCTTACACATAAAAATGCTTCTAGAAGCACCTATGAATTATCGTGTTCACTAAAAATAACACGACGTTTATATACTTAGCAATTGAGGCCGCTTCATTTACAGCTGACTTGGGAAGGAAATGAAAACGTCACCTCGTGCTACTTATAGCAGGTGGTTTAAGAGTGCGTTCTCTGTTGCTCTGGAATCTAAAGCAGCCTTACTTTCCTCAGCCACACTGGAGCTGGGAATTTATCTTGTCACTAGGCAGCCATCAAGGGTGTCAAAGTGTTGTAGAACAGCGTTGGAAGCCGTATGTAGTTTCACTGGTCGTTTGATGCGATAACTTGCGAGACGCGACTGTAGTCCCGCATTTTCAAAGTTCTGCCCTTGTCGACAATTAAACGCTAGTGTTCTCTGCGAGTCCACGAGAGATTAAACGTGCAGCTATTAAGTGAACGTGACCTGGAAAGTAAAACTCGGTTTATACTCGCATCGGTGTACACTTTCGCTCGGTCGAAATACTTCTCCTGTATGTTGAAAGATTCGACATGAAGGTTAATATCAGCGTTGGTGGGACTCGTAATTTTCCTTCGTAAACTATGATACGCTCTTTTGCGACGTAATTCTAACCTGTTACTGACTACCGTGCTTAGCAACAAATACCTATGGAATGGGCACTAAGATTTTTGAGATTATAGTTTATATCCTTAGAGGAATACAGTACATTCATAATATTCCTTGATCTGAACGAATGGACCTTTGGCGCAGAGAAGCATCACCAACCCTTTATGACTGGCCTAAACGACTCGTTAAATTCTAATAAAGAGTTATTAACCGATCGTATATGAATTACCTTTTTTTTTTCAAATCGAAACTGTCATCAGTAAACTGTAACCATAATTACGAGCTTCTTGTATATAACGTTCTTTTATGCATCACATATTTATACGTAGACAAGAAAAATCAAGAGTAATAAACGTGGATTGTTGTGTAATACAAAATATCTCAAAAGCTTAAGGAAAACTCCCCCCCCCCCTTTCCTCTCTTTTTGAAGTATTTCCTTATAATCAGTAATAATTACGGCCTATTTCCCCGCTCGTTCTCGTTTCTGCACTTTTTCTTCTCAATTGTGTTTCTTTCATTCGACGAGTACCAACGACACACTCACCAGACACTTATTATTCAAGCAACGCACCGCATTATTTATATGAACACTAGTGGTTATAAATTACGACTTTAAATGTTCGTTTACTCAGGAAAAGCGCGCATCAATAAAATTTGAAGAAATGCTTTTCACATGTAAAGCAGGATTGTTGTATTTCATTTGACTTCATTATTTCTTAAACTGTGGCTTGAAACTAAACTATGTTTTTAGACGAGAGAGTGTATTTTCTTCATAAATATTATGACCGGTGTAAGTTTCTGTTATTTTTTGGCTCCAATTCCGCTAAATTAAAGAGTGTATCCGCTAGAACGACAATGGAATCTGCAAAATCAGTATGAATAGAGATAGACATAAACCGGAAATTGAATAAGCGGCATTCATAACTTTTCTCGGCCATTGCCCTCTGGAATTTGTGCATCGGATCGTTGAAATCAGTCTATCTATTAAAATAACCTGTATTATGGCTTTAGCACTATTTTGATGTATACCAAAACCTTTCATTATCAATACAAATAAAGTTGTCATATCGTAGACGTACCATCGAATTTTGGCGTCAGCAATATTTTTTGTGGGTTCGTACTATTGTATGGCCATACCTTATTATTTGAATTGTAGTGACTGACGATCTGCTGTTAATAGTAGACTGACTCGTCTCCTAAAGATAGTTACCGACTAAAAACGAAGATTGGGGATTATAAGTTAACTCTATCACCTGCTTCTACTGCTGCTACTTTCTCGCTATCAGCAGTCTCTTTGGTTTCGGTGGCGAATAGATGATAAACAGGTACGAATTGGTTGATTACACCAGGAGGACGGAACGTGGTGTGGTTCAAGGTAAACAACTCCCTTAGTGATGCTAGCTACCTCACTCCGGAGACCAGTACTGCGACACAAAGACGCCTATGGAATTGTTGTCAGGTAAAATGTGTTTAAACTTCCTTGTAACGGGTATATTCGATAATTACAGGCTTGGGAAAGGTCACAATAGGGGGTTTCCAGTGACCCTGGGCAGAGTAGATTTTTCAAACTTCTCTATTCATTAGCGACTAGTCATCCCTTACTTTTCTCACTCCTGGAGTTTGCTACATAATAAAGTACATTTTTGAGTGATCGGGTATTGTTAATTCGTCATATACGTAATGTTCTAGACTCGTCTGACCACAGTCCCATCCTTGAATAGTAGACAGCCCAAACACATCTTCAGAATCTGCATTGCTTTGGGTATTGTCTACTGCTTACCTTCAACACCTACAACTGCGCACACACTAATATATATTTAAAAAATACAGATGCATAATAAAAAGTTAAAAATAAAAATTCTTTGTTATTCACGCGTATAGTTCGCTCAATATATTATTTTTTTATTTAGTTTATTTAGTTTATTTATTATTTAGCTTTATTTAGTTTATTATTTTATTTATTATTTAGTTTATTAGCACTGTGCATGCTTGATTATTAAAATGTGTTTTCTAATGTATAAAGAGAGAGAGAGAGAAAGTGCTCGAAGATTTTTTTTTTAGTTATAGACGTAATGTAACTTTAATGAGCTATTTTTGTAAGGACAAACGATACCCATTGAAGAACCACGTTAATTTTCACCATGCAAACATTAAATAGCATCCGGTGTTGGAAGATTTACTCGGCATTCAAGTCGAGAACGCTGCATTGAAGAGTAGTTGATGTAAATAAAAGGACTTCCGTATCCCATTAGCGACTGTTAGTTCATGGTATTATAAAAATATCGATTGCTTCATTCATCTGATTCAAATTTTACTGTAGATTACTGTACCTCAATGATAGCGTAGTTAAAGTGACTAATTTCGAAGCAGAGGAATACGGTCTTCTCGTCAGTGAATCTAGTTATACGTTTACAGCATATTCAGCTACTTTTGTAGAGTGCACGTGATTCGTTAGGCAAGTGCAAGCTATTCAGGTCACATTGATATCGAACAGCGTTTCTTTTTCTTAACATGGTCCTTGAATCTATAATGAAAGTGTTTATTATTCAGAGAATTAGGGCAATGATCATGGGTAGTAATTGTAATGTTTTAAACTTAAGGATTAAAAGTACAGGATCCATTGACGTGTATTGCTGATGATTTTATTTATTGCGTATTGTAATTAAACCATATCATTGTATCCTCAGAGTAACGGATGAAGGTATACACCAAAGTGATGTTGAATATAGTTCCGATATCCGGATGAAAAGCTGTTTTTTTAATATACTTGCGAAGATTTGTTTTAAAATATGCATTTCGCTCTTGTACAGTAATTGCTGAAAGAGCATGTGTTGGAAGCAATTATTGCTATGTGCGTATTCGTTGTTCCTTTAATCATTATCCAACGTAACATACGTTACGTTGGATAATGCAAACCACAGTCTAATTTCCTTAGAATAAAAAGTCGCGCAGAGATTTCCTCTTCCAATTACGAAACGAGTTAATAAGTTTAAATGTGGCAGTGCATAGATTCTTACTCCTTCATCTTTCTAGTGAGGAGTAGTGCAATTAACATTATAATAAGCAAAATAAAGAACATACATGTTCTTTTTATTTTTAATCCTGTTATACTGTGTGCCGTGAACAACACCGCACACGACTAATTTATGCGTGTTTAGATCCGTCGCGATTTCTTGTCAATGGTTTGAAGTAGCATCTGATTGGTTCGTGAATAACTTGTGCAGTCTTTAAAATATTAGTAATTATCCACGAACAAGAGCAGTAATAGATAATTGTCCACATGATTTCATAACTGGTTATGGTCATGGGTTTTTGCTGCCCTTCATTTTATCCAATTCAGGCAGAAAGGAGTGACTCAGAAGTACATTATTTCTTTGTATTTATTCCGGCTCTCCTCTTCCAACATGACGATCCTTCCCAGATGACGGTAAATTGCTTTTCTTAACAACTGTTCCGCTTCTTTTGCATCAGATTGCTAGAGCTTACCAATATGTACTCGTTTATCAGTGTGCTTCTTGAAATTGGTGTCGTAATCATTAAATGAGAAGTAATTACTTATAACTTATTACTGCGTCTTGTAGGAGCTCTCATGTACGCTTTCAGCATTTAATCCCCTAAGACGATGTGAATATGGCAAACTAAAAGTTTAAGTTAAAATGGGATAATTTATTAAATGTTTATCGTGTCTCCCTCACAAATTATACCCATTAGAAATTTAAAACTCACTGTAAAAATTTCGTGTACAATCCCTGGTGAAGAATGAGGCAAGAGGAAATCACATTTAATTTCTTCCATTAAGTCACTTGGCCACCTTTACTAAATGTTCACACAAGGATTTTGTATTTCAACAATTTAATGCAATTTGAGCGAGATAACTTGCATGTTATTGTTACAATTTATTGTAACAATGGAATGAATAAATGAAGAGGTTGTAAACAATAGGCTCTCAGGGAACGCTTGAAGAATTGCTAAAAATTCCATCGAGAGCAATATGAATAGATTTTGTTTTTCATTTGTGTCTCTTTTGACCTTTTAATTAGTTTTCAATAATCGTTTTGGCAATTTAAAGATAAGAGAAACACCTTAAAGTGGTCTCATATTTATTAAATCATATATTTTGCAAATTAATTTGTGTTTTTAATTATGGAAATTTACTGATTCTTGTTCTCACTAGCAGTTAATACCAAGATGGTTTTTCGATACAGAAATGGAATAGATTATTAAAGTCCTTTGTTTGTGTTGCGGCTTGCCAAAGTATACAAATGCATTTTGGTCTGTTTTTGAGAATTCGTTGCTTCCTCTAAACATACCACGGTTGTCAACATATATCGGCAAGCGGAGTCCGAGTGAATCTTGGTAGTATATATTTGTTGCAATCTCATAGTTGTTATTGACCAAAGGTATCAGGTTATCGTGTTTTCAACATCCTATGGCTTTATTTATTTTACATAACCATACATCTTCTAATCTATCCTTTTCTTTATTTACCCAAGATAAATGCGGATCCTGTTATGAGTTTTCCGGCAGTGACGTCAATATCTCGTCATTTTGATAAGATTATGTAGAAGTTTTCGCCTGTTTTGCTTTCTCTAAGGATTTCGATGTGTTTCGAGTAAGCCAGGCACATAAATTCATTACATATACTTGACAAGATACATATACAGACTTTCTGAACCAAATGTATGCTCTCCTTCTTTGACCATCTTATTGAAATCTAATATTCCAAAGTGTGTGTGAAACTATTGCTGAATGTGAAGTATCCGGCAACAGAAAAGAAACACAAAGAAATCCACCTTCTGTGTAGCAATTTACCCGAAATAAAACTTTATGCATTTTTTGTGCAAATGTGATGTTCTTTTTCTTCTTCCATATTTGAAAGTTTTCTGCGACTGAGAGTCTTCACTTTAACATATGAAAATATAAAATCAATGCAGTTTCTAAGAATCGGGCTTAATTACTACCCATTATTTACAATCACACTCTTTACCGTTGGAAGTGGAGGAAAAAAACGGAACGGTCAATAGCGTTGATACCAGTACTTAACTGAGGAATCAAGAAATAACGAAGAGAAAAAGACTAGAGTCATTAGCACATTCCTGTTTGCTATCGATTGGACAGTAAGGAACACTTGTCTGAATGAAATGGTCACTTTGCTTAACCTCATTTAAAGAATTGCGGCTACAGAATAATTGCGAGTATATATATCCAAATCCTCTGTTTTCTTGAACTTCTTCCATAAGAATAAATACATTTGTGTGTGCGTGTATTTTTTTGCAGATACTTTATGTATAGTTTAATTCTTTGATGGTTATTCATTTTTGTATTATCGTGTATTTATATATATACTTTATGTATATATATATATATATATATGTGTGTGTATATATATATATATATATATATATGTAGTATGTATGTATGTGTATATATATATATATATATATATAATCAAGAACAGCAGTATATAATGAGATATATCCTACTTCTCCTCCATCCCTCTCCGGAAATGTCTCATTGATTTGTCTTGTGCATTTTTTCTTTATGACTAAGAGTAAACTAGCCGGAAGGTCGGTCGGTAGAGCAATTTTACCTGCATTGCTGCAGCCTGAAAACTAACTAGGTCACTCACAGAAGATAGACTATCTATGAATTGCACTGAATGAATGAGATTTTGTGAGTTAGGAGTTCTTTGTTATTGTCTCACTGCTAAGTTCGTTGTCAACGGTGATAATGGTTTCTTTATTTACTGTTTTCAGTTAGAAATAAAGGTATTGTTCTATACTAATGCCTCACACCGTCATCACTTGTTAAAGACTTCTTGAATGGTGTACGAAGATAACGTTTCTATTAAGTTATTTTAGATTTGGATCTTTTATACGCGTCATTGGCCGTCAGACTATTTCTGTTTGAACAAAAGTACGTCGATTTAATTAATTATATATTTAGAAAGGAGATTATGGAATTTTCTTAAACAGTTACTGTACTGGATTCATTTTTATTAAATTTCACAAGATATACACGGTTGCCTCAATTGTTTAAGGCTAACCTATCTCTCCTATAATGACTTCGCAATAAACAATATTGTAAAATCATTAAAGAAGATGATTTCCTTGTCTACTAATGATTCAACAGCATATCGAGAATTCGGTATTAAATATGTGCACATAATATTAAGATTATAGTAAACTTTAAAAGTACAGTTTTGAATTGTTCTGTTTTGTGGAATACATTGAATTGTTTCAACCATTAATTTCAGGAAAATTGTTTGATCATGATTCCAAAATAGGAAATTTCTTTTTTCATTTTGAATGTCTATTGATTATTTGACAAAGTTCTAAGTGATTTAATCAGTGTCTTAGATGGAATTTTGCAGATATTTTCTCTTTACAAATATCTACTTGCTCGAGTGGGTATGCACTAGTATGAATAATGTCATTTAAGAATTACGTCTATAACATCAGCAAAATGCAGCACAATCGTAGTAAGCGAAATAGTTTCTTGTGTGACATAGTCGCTTATATAGTATGTCTGAAATTTAAGTTTGCCAAGGCTCATTACCAATTTTAATATTTTGCATATCGGCTGCAGGTATACTTTATTAAGAATTGTTTTTGCAAAAAAATAAATAAAATAAAATAAAAACAAAAAGAGCTGGAATTTTTAATGAGCACCGCCGTTCTTCTTGAACCGGTATTTATTTATTTATATACAGGGTGTACAGGGTGATTATAAAATAATGTCAAGTGTTCAGAGCCCTCTAGTGAGTAATGTATTGGACGAAACACACCAATATTCGGTAAACGTACACAGTGGAAAATGGGGATTCGACCATCATCATCATCATCATCAAATTCCTGCCATGTACCCGCAAGGGGTGTACAGGATATGATGCTACTACATGAAAAAAATTACATCATTACTAACTTCCTATCTACAGTTTTCCTCCAAATCAGTCTGTTACTTGTCAAGACTCCAACATTATCAGATCTTATATTTCTATCGTCTAAGGCACTTTGTACCGTATCAATCCACCTATATCTTGGTCTTCCTCTGGGTCGTTTTGCTGCAAACCTGGCAGAGAACACGTTTTGCTAATCTTTCCTCGCTCATTCTGTTTAAGTGACCATACCACCTGAGATTAGCTCTGCTAACGCATTCCTGGATGCTGACAATGTCAAGTTCTTTCCTAATATCCTCGTTTTTAATATGATATTGCCATTGATGCCATCTGTTCACACCTCTGATCTTTCTCAGGACTCTCATATCTGCAGTTTCTAGTCTTTGGTCAAGTGTTTTACTTCTGACCCAGCTCTCAGATCCACAAGTTAAAACTGGTTTGAACACTGTCTTGTATACAACTAATTTAGTGTTCCGACTAATTTCTCTCTTATTCCATATGAATTTATTCAATTGACTTCCACCATACCAGCTTTGCTGATTCTGTTGTCTATTTCTATATTTAGTTTACCATCTTCAGTAAAAATCGTGCCTAAGTAGCTGAAATGTTTTACTTGTTCCACAGGTTCTCCATTCACAACACAGTTGACATTTTCAATGATTCTGCCTATTTTCATTGTCTTTGTCTTTTTATTGCTGAGCTTCATACCATATCTATTAGAACAGTTATTCAATTTAGTCAGAGAATCTTGCAGACTTGTAGCGGATTTATCGATGTGTAACATCATCCGCATAAAGCAAAGAGCTGACATTAACATCTCCAATTTTGATATAAGGTTTAATACCACATTCCTCCATAATGTGATCCATATAGATAATGAATAACAGAGGGGATAATGTACATCCTTGTCTCACACCAGATTTAACATTAAACTATCTTCCTGTACTTCCTTCAGTTCTAACCGTTGACTTACAACTCAAATAAAGACTAAGTATTGCTTGATATAATGCCCCATTGACGCCATATAACTGCAGCGTATTGAATAGCTACTCTCCTGGCAACTTGTCATATGCCTTTTCCAAATCGACAAAACTTAAATACAGATCTTTGTTTTATTCCCATGCTTTCTCGACTATTTGTCGTAAAGTGAAGATCTGATCCTGACAGCCTCTATTTGGCCCGAATCCAGCTTGTTCTTCACCAAGCTTTTCTTCCACAATTCTTCTCAACCGTTTCTCAAGTATACTTGCATAAATCTTGCCAGGAACAATCAGTAGGGAAATACCTCTGTAATTCTCACATTCAGTTTTATTTCCCTTTTTATATATGGATACTATGAGAGCGTTACTCCAATCATCGGGAATTCGTCCCTCTGTCCAGGCTTTCTGAACTATGCAGTGCAGCCACTGTAAGACTTATACCACCATACTTCAGCATTTCTGGTCGAATATAATCTACTCCTGCTGCCTTTCCACATTTCAAGCCTTTGATGGCGTTTTCTACTTCAAGTATGGATATGTATTCATTACTGCATGCCTGGTCAGTGTTTTTTACCACTGTGCTGTCATCACTGCTAGTTTAATTTAGTAGATTTTCAAAGTAATTACTCCATTCAAAGATATCTTTTTCTCCCGTTTTCATGTCACTTTTATCATCTCTAACTCCTTTTACAGCACTCTTTCCTCCATTCCTAAGCTTCTTCAACAACCTCCAGAATATTTTACCACCATCTTGATATTTATTTTCTATATTCTTGCCAAAGTCCTCTCATGACTTTTGTTTAGCTAGTTTTACACAGTGTTTAGCATTCTTGCATTTGTCTCTGTATTCTCTAAGAGCACAAGCTGACTTATTTGCCAGTAACTTTTGATATGTTTTCTTCTTTTCCTTCACTGCCTGTTTAACTTCCTGTGTCCACCATTGAGTTCTAATTTTTCTATCCTTGCAGACAACTCAACTTCACCACATGCCTCTCTAACTGAATCAATCAGGGTTTTCTTCAAGGCTTGCCACTGAATCTCCAAGGTTTGGTTCCTGTACTCAAACTCTTTCATTTTTCCTTCAATGATCTTTGTGTATTCTACAGTTCACATCTGAGAGCTGCTCAACTTTTATTCGCTTTAAAACTTTATTACATGTTATTCTTTTCAATATGAAATTCAATTTTATCCTGCTCAAGACGAAATAGTGATCACTTCCAATTTCAAATCCTCTGTACACTCTGGTGTCCTGCACCAGGGAGAAAACATCACTATCAACAATAACATAGTCAATGAGACTTTTCTTATTCCTTGCCTCTTCTCTCCATGTGAATATGTTTACATTTTTATGTTGGGAACATGGTGTTAGTAATAACCAGTCCATGTCCTGAGCAGAAATCCAACAGGTATTTGCCATTATTATTAGCTTTGCTCTTTTCTCCAAATTTTCCCAAAATATTTTTGTATTTCTCGCAATCATTTCCTACTCTATTTCGATCCCCACCAAGGACCAACTTTTCCTTTTTCATTGTGTCAATCGCTTTTTCTAAAGCCTCAAAAAATTCCTCACTTCTACCTTAGTAGAACCTTCTGTGGGACCATAGGCACAAATAAGTCTCATTGTCCAGTTCCCCATTCTCATATTTGCCCACATTACTCTACTTGAGGCTGACTGTCATTCAAGAAGATTAGCCTCGTATTTTGTGTTGAATACTATGGCTACTCCTTCTTTTCCTTGATTGTCATTGCCTGAATATAACATTTTGCATTTATTGCTCAGAAAGATCTCACCAGTTTTTGTCTTTTTTGTTTCGGTCAACCTTATTATGTCGATCTGGTACTTATCTAATTCCTCAGCTAGCTCCATTTCTTTGCCATTCAGGCTTCTTATGCCATTCAGAGGATTCTATTTAACGGAAAATAATAGTACCAAAAGTCGCCAACAGGGGAAATTTTGGCGCTGCCAAATTAATTTTAGTAGGTGTGACTAATGAATGACTAAATGGCAAATGAGAGACAGCACACATCAATTTCATGACGTTTATTGTTAATTACAGATGAGGTTCAATATGACCACCATTCTGATGTTCCAGGAACTGCATACGGCGCACGATATTTTCCACAGTGGATTGCAACATATCGGAATCGATTTGTCTCACGTGTAGCGTTATTCGATCTTTCAAAGTTGGAATATTGGGCACATGTCCTTGATACACAATGCTTTTAGGAAATCCCCACAGCCAAAAGTCACAAGGATTGAGATCAGGCGATCTCGGTGGCCATGGCGTGGGAAATGCACGACTAATGATTCTTATATCAGAGAAATGTTGTCGCAAAACACGCTGTACCTGAAATCCGATGTGTGGTAGTACACCATCCTGCACGAAGATGGTCACATCGAGACATCCTCTTTGCTGCAGTTGTGGAACCACAAAGTTCTGTAGCATATTGGCATACCTGTTAGCATTGACGGAACAGGTCAACGGTCCATATTGGCGATCTTCCTGGTAAAAGATGCCGTAAATCCGTACCACACTGTGACTTTGGGCGAGTGGATAGGCATCTGCAGACACACGTGCGGATTAGTTGCAGCCCAAATGCGACAGTTGCGTGTGTTAATATCGCCGTTCAAATAAAAGTGCGCTTCGTCACTCCATAAAATCTGCCACGGCCATGCATCATCCACTTCCATGCGCGCTAAGAATCTCAAAGATAAGTCGATTCGTGTGGTCGCATCACCAAGGCGCAATTCTTGAACATGACTGATTTTATAGGGGTAAAATTTCAACATCTGATGTAGGATTTTCCACACCGTTGTGTATGCCATATCCGTTTGCCGGGATATTGCTCGTGCAGTGCTGGTACCCTGCACATTCGTCATCTCCTGTTCCACAATAGCAGTTGCAACTTGTTCAACTTGTTGGTGATTGATTGGTTTGCGTCCCCTGCCTACCTGCACTGCTAGAGTTCCAGTAGTTTCAAATCGCCGAATCAATTTTCGTAAGTTTATTACGCTAATCGGTCCTTTTCGTAAATTTTTTATATTCCGAAAATCAGGAAGACAAGCACTGGCATTATTGTTCTGCTGATAATAGAGTTTGACTAACAAAGCACGCTAACGTAAAGGTAAGAGGCATCGACAGTTCGCCTACGAATGATAAGAAATCTCACAGGCTTTCCTTTTATTGCATGATCGCCCAGAAGAAACGCGATAATGCAAATTAATGCATTTTACTCGGTAAACAGCGCCAAAATTTCCCCTGTTGGCGACTTTTGGTACTATTTTTTTTCGTTAAATTGAATCCCCATGTTCCACTGTGTACGTCTACCGAATATTGGTGTGTTTCGTCCAATACATTACTTGCTAGAGGGCTCTGAACACTTCACGTTATTTTATAATCACCGTGTACTTTTCAACAAATGAAACTCGCATATTTCACCCACGAAAACACTCACCACAGAATTGTGCTTTATAAAGGCAATCACTGGTCTCGCCCAAGGAGCCTCGCGTTACGTACCGTGGTCCTTCAAATCTGGAATGTTAACTAATTTTTCATTGGACTGAGATTGATTCGAATCTCACTCCATGATTATAATAATAATAATAATAAACACATATTAGAGGTTTTTAAACATTTTTAATTTATATATTTATTTTGCTTAATCCTGAAACCCTGCTCTAGAGACCAAAGTTGGAATTTTTTTTCAAGCCATTTAAGACCTCCAGTAAGAGGGGTGGGGGTTACACAGGCTTCTATGAAATTCATCTCTCCTTTAAAATCATGCAGGGCCCAAGACGGCATTCGAATTCCCCACCCCCTCCACTTCTGTTGGTTTTAGAGTTGGGAACGTTAACACTTGGCCAAACCAGGACAGTACTAACAACTTACCTTAAGTTTTACATTTCTTAAGCATTGTGTTATTTTGAAGGCATGTGTTTGTGGAAATGTTTTCTATCTAGTGCAGTAGGCCACGCAAAGAAAGACGGTTCTAGTCAGCGATTAAAATCTACTCAGAAGATTTTTTTTAATGCATTCCTTTGACCGGTCGCAAGATAATCTATCTCTGGCACGCACAAGTAGATTATTATTATTTTGTTTTGATCCCGGAAGCTCTGGTATTTACTCCCGATTGCAGAACTAATAATAGTTGGTTAATATTAATCATAATAAATAAAAAATAAGACCGCAGAACTCGCAGTATTTCATACAATAATATATAGTGTTAAGGAATCACTTAACAACAGCGTCTGCTGTACTTTTCTCCTTGGATTGTATTTAAAATCACTGATAGCTCTAGATCAGCGCTATCTGTAATTGGCTTAAGGTGGAGATTTGGCTTCCTCCTCAGTTTCCAAAATAAAATTACTTGGGGCAATGAACTCGCCTTTTTCTTTTGGGAAAATAAAGTCATTAGCGGATTTCTTTATTTCTATTTTTTTTATTTTAAGCACATTTTAAAAGTCGATTGCATAATCTCATATCTGTGCGTCGACTCCAGAGTATTGGGAAAATTATTGATACAACAGCGCCATTTTTATTATTATATTTTCTCATTAATTTTAATGTATAATAGAATTATCAATATTCTCTTTAATTGTTCAGTAAGTGGAAATTAAAATGTGTTTGAATTATAATATCGATTGTTTTATTATAATTTTGTTTACTAATGGGATTTCCGGATCTCATGAAGGTGTTATTCTCCTAATACAGACCACAAAAAAGTGTTCCCTTGATCTAGGCCATAAAGACAAGTACAGAACAGCATAATAGTTCTTCACTAAATATTTATATTCCTTGACATAATTATGTATTATAATGAATGATGTATGAGATATTTCACATGTTCTCCGCCCAGTTTCTTTAAACATCGATCTGCTTCTTCCTGGTAGACGATGTTCTTCACATAACTTTAAAGAAGTTAGGTCAGACAACTTTTTTTTTTTTTTTTTTTTTTTTTTTTTTTTTTTGATGGTCAGTCGTTTGAACTTTTCTCAGTCCAGTAGTTTAAAAACTTTTTGATAATGGGACGACAGCAATACTAAATGATGCTCTATATATCTGAAGACGACTTCTGGTCTGATTAAAAAAAAAAAAAAAAAAAACGACACATTTCGATTTTTTTCCGTGTGTAATTATGCTAATTTTTGCATGAGGTCATATCTGTGACATTTATTCAACCTGAATCATGATACTTAAAACTTGATATACACGTCGTTTCCCATTTTTGTGTAAATATCAGATCTTATCCTAACTGCATGAACTTATGCAAATAACATTATGGCGATGATGCATGAGTCTTGTAAAATTTTCGAAAGATTTGATGACGTCCACACAGTAAAACAATGAGTAAGCTGTTAACGATGGCCAAAACTAAAACTGCATGGAGAATGAAAAGAATAAAGAGACCTCGCATCGTAATCACTCATTAATGTGTATCAGCATTCACTTGTATTAGGTGTTTGACGTTCAATAACGCCATGGATTTCTCATGTACTTATTTGTGAGAGTTGTTTGTTAATTGACCAGTTATTGCAATTAATTATAGTTTAGTCTAAAAGGCAAATTAAAACACAATAGGTTTTTCATTTTGAAATCTCTCTGCCTGTTTCTCTCTTGGTTTACGACATAATCGTAAGCGCTTATGATCTTCCTGTATGGTTATTTTTGGGCGCCTTTTATTCCACTCAAGTTGAACCCGGGTAGAGCTTGAATTCTGAAATCAAATGCACTTGATCCGGCGCTACTGCACCGGATCAAGTGCATCTAGTAGTATCAAAGTAAATCAGGTGGTGTGAAATGTGGATTGAGACTGCTGCGTGCATACTGAAGAAAATTCACTTAAAAATGTAATGGGAGTTTTCCCAGAAATAATATCCATAAAAATGTAATACTTTAAAGATTGTATCTTGTGAGCGAATATATATATATATATATATATATATATTTAAATTTTGTAACTATAGGCCTAAGAAAAGGATCCCTGCGTTTCATTGAATATGGTTAATGGTGGCGTTTCAATAGACAACTATTGAAAGTGCAGAATGTTTTTTGCAGGAAAATTTTCCACTTTGCCCAGTATATACTTGTGTGATTTGACTACTTTGATCAGTGTGTACAAGGAATTTTTTCAACTTGGTTGACTTGTAGATCGTTTATAGATCTTTTGGCAACAGACACTTTGTTACGAAAAGTGGTTGCCAAAGTTGTACGCATACATATTAAATTATTGGTAGAATTCTAACGATCTGTTCTATTCATAGTTGTCTTAGTTACTTTCTAGGGATTTCCGAGAGGTAATCATATGGGACAAATAATCAAACATCTACAGTATTACGTAACTCCAGAAGTTGAGGTGTGCCCTACGTCTAGCCCTGTTAGTTCAGTATTTGTTCCATCCCTTCTTGCGTCATTTCTTGCAATAACTTAATGCGAGATTATATAAATTTTTGTTTAATTCAAACCTGTTTTAGACGGATATTATTTGATATTTTTCTGTGTATTGGGAGAAGTTCGAAGACTGACTAAACTGCTCACGTGAAGGAAGTTTTCATCACCTATCTCGGCCTGCAGCTCTTGTTAGTCTATTAACATGCAAAAATCGTTTACCTACTATATCCGGTTTAAATGAAGGTAATGGACAAAATACCGAATTTTCGCATGAATAAAGAGTCAGGGGAACGTTATCTCTGCTATCACATAAATCCTTTAACTCAAACAAAACTCCTCTTGCCTTTATAATTTTTATCACTTTTTTGATCGATTTCTTCTTTAGTCTTCCTCTTTTAAAACATGTTTCTGCTATCTATATCTTGCATTCGCTTTATATTACTATAAGAATTCTTTTATGCTTTAGATAATATTAAAATTTTCTAAAATTATATTAAATTAAGCTTTAGTAGTAAATATAATTTAGTACACACATTGAGATTTAATAAAATGCAATGCATTTATAAATGTATTTACAAACTATATTTTGCAGTAACTTCCAAATTATATTGTTTGTTGTTTTTTGACTTTGTATATACATCTTAAAATTTCGTGGGTCCTAAAAATCGGGGCCCCAGATGCCTCACGTTTTAACCCTTGTACAAGACACTTCTTATCACTGTGATCTTTGCTTAATAACATTAACCTAAATCATTAATATTCTCTACAGAAGAGTGGCATTCCTTTATGTGAGTGCAGGCAGCATGCGATTTCAATATATGCAGCAATTGGGATGAAGATATTCTTGAACACAACTTCTAGAATTTGAGCAACACTAGACTAGCGACAAATCATACCTTTTGTTATTATAGATCTTAATCAAAGACCATGATATTCTTTTTATGTTTCAGAGACTAATTGACCTGTCCACTTCCTTAAAAGAAATAGTTGTACCGGGCTTACATCATCCCACCACCCTGACATATTTTAACCTTGATTAGACCTCAAAGATCCGAGAACCCTGAAGCCTTGCAGTATTCTTTTAACAGATTGCCTTGGCAGATAATAAACACCTCATGATGTAACTGCTAAGTTATAATTTGACGAGATTTTGGGCTGTAAACAGCCTTGAGGTGGCTGATCATGCAATTTTGTCAGACAAAAAATCCTTCCTAAAATTGAATTTGTGTGCTTCTTTTTTCAATTGCATACATGGAC
This sequence comes from Typopeltis vanoorti, assembly GCF_054136105.1. Taxonomy (NCBI): domain Eukaryota; kingdom Metazoa; phylum Arthropoda; class Arachnida; order Uropygi; family Thelyphonidae; genus Typopeltis; species Typopeltis vanoorti. The sequence continues at coordinate 59,819,171 of NC_143555.1, read as the reverse complement.
GAAGCTCAGGATGCTTATTTGATCTAGGATGTTTTTTTTTTTTTTTTTTTTTTTTTTTTTATATTGCATTTTAGATTGAAAAGGGAAACTATGGGCGGAAAGAGCTATGATCGCAACCTGAATGAATGACTAAAACCGCTGAACCATATTAAAAGATGTATATTAAAAGTCGTATATACCTTCTTACAATAACTGTAGTTATTAGTTCTCCCACGCTCAGAACTTCCGTACACACACACACACACACACACACACACACACACACACACACACACACACACACACACACACACACACACACACACACGCTGAGGATAAGGAACCTCCTGAAGATGTCGAATAAAGTTAATTGGTCATTCTTCCATCCCGGTGCATCGTGGGTTAACCCACTGGGCACGTGCCTGCGATAGACAGCAGGTGTGTCAAGCGCCACTGTTCACTTTGAGGGTCAGAGAACGGGAAGGTTCATTGCCCAAGGTCAGACTTGTGTATGTGTGCAGATGTGGGGTGGAGTGGAGAAAGACTGGCTGCAGCCTGCAGATATGAAGTGACAAGTTTGGCTTGAATGATTGCACTGCCGCAGATGGCGGAGGCATAATTATCGTGACGGAGAGCTAACCGATGTGGGCTCCTCGGGTGATTTTAATTTCTGTCTACAGTGAGAACGTAAACACGGGAAAGAATGCAGTGTTGAATAGAGACCGGTTAAATAACGCACTTTATGTGTGGGCTGGAATGTCGCGCTTCTAATTTATGGTTTGTTTTTGGCGGGTTCTAACTATTGATACAAGCTAAATGATTAGAATGAAAAGACTTATATAAAGAAAGTTTTGTTGCTTCATTTTAAGTGTGTGTGTGTGTGTGTACCAATAACTTTCATTTCATGCCGAGCTTACTACCGAATGAAATGTTTTACTCGAATCAGTTGAAGTCTCAGAGGGGGTTTACTGATTTCATAGTTCCAATAATACAATGGGACAGAACGCTCATTAAAGCTTTAGAAAAGTCAAGTGTAATTCTTTACGCATTCTTATTAAAATATTCCGTTTTGTCCATAGCCCAACAATAATCAATTGATACTTCTTTAATCTGAAAATTTTCACCTGAAATTTTAGGATTTTTTGTAAGGAAATTAGAAATGTGTCATATATCCCATTCTCCATCCATTTACTCGTCCGTCCAAGGACAGGTTGAGTCCCCTCTTTATAAAAATAGTTTAAATATTAAACAATAAAAAATAAATGGCGAACTTTCACATTCTCCCTCTTCTATAAATCAAATCATGCGCAACATCTATGCTTATTCTTACCGTAATGATAGATTGTTATGTTGACTCTGTTAAACTACTCATCTCTTCCCCTTTATAAAGTATAATTTCGATTTTTGAGGAAGCTATTCTATGTCTGCTACTCTAATGGAGGTTTTATCTTTATGATACGAGAAAAATGGTCATTAGCGTACACTCTTGCTCTATTATTCTGGGGGTGGCGGGGGGAATCACTGAACCTTGTAGTATTTGAGAAGTGAACATTATAGTATAAAATAAACAGTAATGCATCTAAATGGATAGATTGTGAAGGATTGGATAAGTCAGAAAATATCCACCTCAAAGCGATATCTGGAAACAGACTACAGTTAGAAATGGGAGAAAGATTATGGAGGTGACGTAAATGAAAGTTTAAAAATAGTTTAAATCCTTAAATACGAATAGTACCACATTTTCAAGGCCTAGTGTAAAACTTTCTGAACATTAATGAAATAACATTCGAATGTCTGTTTTTCTGAGCTCTTGGAAACAACATCGCAATTCTCACATTATTATTCTTGTCCACATTATCAACATTCCAAATGTAAGATGGAGAAAACTCTTGCTAGTTGATCAATGAATGAAAGCAGGATGAAATAGATGAAATAGCAGACCAGATTCCATTAATATAACGGGAAACATGATCATGGTGATCAATCTGTAAATGCTTTCGCCGAAACCATCAACAGGAGTGGATAAAGTCGAAACCAGAACATCAGAAATAACAGAGAGAGCGAGAGATCACGAATAGAGAATAGAACATGAAAAATAATGTTTACCCTTTGCTATCATTTTTATTAGGATCTTGATTTGGACATTATTTACTGAGGTTAAAATTTTTCACGTGACAACTACAAGAATATTTTTATGTTAGAATAACCGTGTTAAACATTTTCATTTAAGTTGTCTAAATGATTAATTAATAAAAAATATGAATCATTGATGTATTGTGTTTTTACATTAATGTTATCTTGAAGTAACGGTGTCATTAGGAAGCAGTTGTTTTAAGGATTTAAGAATAACTATTGGACCGTTTAAAATTAAAGTCAGTAAAGCTTTGATAGTAGTAGTAGTATTCACCTGTCGGCTTGTCTGTCTTTCGGGAAGGGAGAGAGAGAGAGAGAGAGAGATCATATGGATTCAAATTTGCGACGTGTATGTTGGCAATTAATTTTTTTAGTTCCTATATGGAATATTAGTTCAGAATTTAGTTACATAAGAGGTAAGTAATGAACACCTTTTTTATCATCGGTTTTAAATTAATAATTCACTTCCGGTATGTTAACATAACTCTTTTTGCAGACATCATTGTGTGACGCTCACCTATTTCCAAGTGCATTCCATACAGCAGCTAACGTTAATAACTTTTTGTTTGGAGAAAACTTGTGTTTGAATCCCATCTGGAACATTTATAATGGCTTTTATACTGAAGGGTGAGTTTCTCGGTCTCATGCAGTAGTATCAGGTGCTTCTTGCTGATCAATATACTGTAGGTTAACACGAAAAACAAAAAAAAAAGAAAAAAGAAGTGGGTGACACTGCCTTAGAATTTACTCGTTTCCAGTCGTTAACTCCAGATTTTTGTTTTAACATTTAAGAGTCACTTTCTCTTTGTTTGTCCATTCTGGGTGTCCTGAACCAATGAATGGGAAACTACGTCTGTTTTCACCATTGTTAATAATACACTTCCACTCATCATACTGATGACAGTTATGGATAAGTAGATATATGATAACATTTTGAAGATGTACGATGATGAATGTTTTCACCTGAAAACATTCATCATCGATCAGGCATATTTTTTCGCTAGTGGTCCAAGTATGCTCTTTTCAAAGAGTCCTTCATTCGTATCTACCTGGAAAGATATACGTCTCTGAAAGGGAAAGTCGCACTCTTCTTTGGGAGCAACTTGGTATACCAGAAACTCTCAGATAGTACTAACTGTCGCTGAAATGTATCTGTGATTGATGGATCACATTAATGTTGGATATTCTCGAGCGAAATCCAGCGAAGTATGATGCACATGAAGAAAAGAATTGTGGCAACAGAAGACCGCTGCATTAACTCCTTGTGGTCTGTACCAAAGAACGCGTTGTATCGCAAGGAGTAAGAGGGAATTGGCGAGCGTCGATATCTATACCTTGTGTTAATATTAAACAACTGGGACTAACAAATATTTGATTAGGTGTTTTATTATTATTATTATCAAAGTATTGAATATTCTAAATTCCACTTGGGATTTTCTAAGTGGTATTTTCAACTTCGGAGTTAACATTTAGAAAGTTCAGCATTGATGTTGTTTAGAGAAGAATTAACAAGCCGAAGTTGTAAATCTTTTGAATGTAAATATGAATAGGCCACTTGTAAACAGAACCGATCTGTTGCTATTGGATAATTGCAGAATCCGAAGTTTTTGCGTGATTTCGATATAATTAATTACATGTTGTGAGTTTGGGTAAAAGTAGGCATGGAAATTGCGCAATACACTTTTTTTTTCATATGATCACGTAAAATTTGAGGCATAAGTCGGTATTAGTTATCGAGATATTTTAAACCAGTTGTAGGAGAAAGTTTGTTTCCTCTGCTGTTTGATGACAAATGTGTTTTATGTTTAGTTGGAGGAAACATCAAACCTCGACTTGGCAACAATGCGAATCCATTAATTTCAGAATGTTGATTCTTCTGCTATTTATAAACCAACATTTTGCATAATTTTGGGATCTTTTTGTAAACTGCATGGAACTGGAAAGAGTTATTTTGCTTTTGCTGCATTCAGACTGCAACTGCTTCCCATTAGTCATGAATACCTTCACTGCCGCGAGCGACGTTCTCCACTCCGCATTCTACACTTTCGATTATTTAACCATACTTGACGTATTCTTAACAGGGCTATGCCATGCTGCTGCCAAGTTTTTACTTCCCTCCATTTATTTTTCACTCTTAAGTTTTCTTCCTTTAATAATAATAAAAAAAAAAAAGTCGACATCCAGCTGCTTTTTTTTTTTTTTTTTTTTTTTTTTTTGTGCTCGTAACATTGCGTCAAGTAAATAAAATTGAGGAACCATTGCGGTTCTTGAAATATCGCTACTTGTCTTACGTTTTGATCTTTTTTCTAGTTTTATTTGGGGAACTCATTTGCAATGAGAAATAAAGACGAATCGAGCATTTATCTAGAGCATTATCTATTAAAATTAAACTTGACAGATACTGTTGTGTTTATAGAAGTGGGTCACAAGAGCTTTCTTGAAGGAAACGTATATTTTGAAGCACATGCTTGCAGAATTAAGAATTATTTGATCGCAAAAATTGGAGGAAGGAATATAAGAGACCCGCTCTATGACGGATACATGTACGCAATGTGAACGCAGCGAAACATTGACTTTAAAATATGAGGGCTGTGCGTTTCTTCAAAGGCACCTGCTGTTTCTCTCACCAAGTCATCGGCTGGTTGTTTTTGATAAACGTCAGCTTTTGAATATTGGAAGTGCAATTAGGGTAGAAAGAGACTTCGGATATTAACGATTTTTCTTCGGCTTTCTTTTAATCACAGTCCAATATTACACGAAAGATGCTACATCACTTTCCACTTAGAACCTTATCACGAAAGCCGTTTTTCTTTTCATACAAGTAGCTGCTTTCAATGACAACCATGTTTTCTTATTTATAAGATGAATTACTTTTGTTACGTGTGTCTTCCTAAATGACATCTTTGTACGATAATTGATAGCGTCTTCTGATAGCTAACTTTTCATACAAGATTTTTCACGGATATCATCTTAGTAACTAATGCATACCCCATCGCTTCACATTATGATAATTTCTGTAAATGACCAGTGACGTTTGAGACAGAAAACACCCGATATCTCACCTGTCATGGGTGTCATTTCATTTTCTGTTTAGTCTCTGGTGTATTTTAGGGATGTAAATAATGTATCGTGGCTATTTCAGATGTACAGTTCGAGTTCCCAGTCAAGCTTATTAAAAAGTTGGGATTTCCCGAATGCTGAGATAAAAGACAGCTATTCTTCTCTGTTCCCCTTCATTCGACACATACATGCGGTTTATTGACAGAATTCACCATGTGAAAGGCATCTCTGTGTGTTGGAAGACAGCCGAACAATGATGGCACCATTTGAATGAGTATTGCATTCAGTTTTATTTCTGCTGTCCATTACTTATTTTATTCTATTCAGAGGTACAGTCTGGTTTTAATTAAACCCTGAATGAATTGATTTGCATACGATATGAACACGTAATAATATAGTCAAAAATTGAACTGCAAATGTAGCGTGCATAAAATTTTCAGAATGTGACTCGCTCGCTTTTACCCATGAAATAATTTTGAAACGCTTATTCTTGAAAAGGTGGATTTATCTTGTGCATTGCACTTCTTGTCGGAAACGCCTCGCGATGTAATTGCATGCGTCTTCCATTTCTAACTACGTTTCACATGTCTAAATCTGTTGACTTTGTGTCAGTGCCCTCTATCGGGGAGACTCCTGTTATTTGAACTGCTAATTGCAGGTAACGGCATATCCGGTTACAGGAATCTCTTTCTCTCTCTTAAGCAAGAACACGCGAATGTAGAAGGCTTGTAGACAAAATGTGATGTAACCAAAGCCTTTGTTAGGCGTTTTAGTCTCGTCTGTTAATCTGAGAAAGAGTGTGTATTAGAAATCAAGGGGATATTTGAGCAATAATGTGGGACACAGCATTTGTTTCGAGACTGGTATGCATAAAAACGAAGGGATATGGTAAAGAACTAGTTGAATCAGTAACCTGGCGCCAAGTTAATGTTATTCTTATATGTAACACAGTAATAAACAGTATAGCATTACAGATTAGAATAGGATTATCTGTAATACAGTGATAAACTGAATCTTAAAATTAATTCTTATTATAAAAGTTATCCCATTGATAATGATATTTGTTCTATTAAGGGATAATAGAACATATTTAATCCACACATTTCAACCGGGAGCGGTTTATAGCTTGGAATTAAATTATCCCAGAAGCTATTGAAATACCGCAATAATTTTAGCGAGAGATTTCTTCGGTTTTTATTTTCAACAAAACGAAACACTCAGAATAGGAAGAAAATCAATAGCTTGAGCAAGTTTCAAATTACTGATGAAACATTGATTTTTATCTTCTTCAGATACTTCCATGCCAATTTCAACAAAAAAAAAAAAGTACTCTTGTATTCTAGCAATGCTATGAAACACACACAATATAGAACCGCACCATGGTCATGCTTTGGTTCATTTTTTTTTGTTATTTAATAATTATTATTTTATTATATCTTATCCTTAGTAATTTCTTATGCCCTTGTTTATAATTCCTATGTCTCAACTTGATTCTTTGCGTACCCCGAGATGTGATCCGAACCAATCCATTCTAGAAACAAAGGAGCGAGAAATGGAAGTATGCACCGTGTTTTCTGTTTTGAATACATTTATTTTGTTTATCATTTTACATTAATTAATTTATTTTAACGTATTACTATTAGCATAGTATTATTATTATTCTTTTTTTTTGTTTTAATTTATATCCATACAAGTAGGGCTAGAGATGCCATTGTATTCCGATTGCATTAATTATACTTAGTTGCAAGCTTACTTTATTTTTTTTTTAATTTAATGTTTTGTTAATATATTTTAATTTTGTTTTAATTTCATTTACGCATTAGAACTTATTCTTTCAAAATCTTTATCCCAAATCCTCCCTTCCCCCCTTCTGCCATAGTAGATTATCTCAATTATGGAGCGTGTCCTTTACTGAAAAATTCAGATTTTGCCGTTATTGAAATAATGAAGGCATCAATATCTAGGGAAAAGATATTCATGTCCATCTAATAAAAGTCGGAGCGACGAAGCTGCTGCTGATCTTAAAGAATAAGCTCTTTACAGAAAGGTGGAATTAACTGATAATGAGGCAATGTTTAGTTGAATATTTCTAAAGAATGATAAAAACATGTAGCATATACTGTAACATATCCCCCTCTATTCCAATGGCTTTAAGGCCCACAACCTTCCAAGCATGCTTGGATTTCGTAACCGAAATACGAGGATAGAATGGTCACTCCTATGCCTCAAGGTATTCTTGGCTGTGTTTACGGGGCCGATTTGACTGCTTGCGGGATGAAAAACATCAGATAAACTGGCGGAAAAAACCCTACTGCCCGCGCCTAAGACCGGTAACTTGGCTATGGCTGAGGAAGATCCTTCAGCTCCTCACGTCCCCGATGGGAATCGAACCTAGGACACTCCTTCCGCAGGCATATGGTTGCAAAGCGCTAAGTCACTAGGCTAACCGCGCGGACACTGTAACATATACTGTATTTAATAAAGTAGTAAACCGTTCTTCCAGAAATAAATTTCCCATTTGTTAAAAACAAATGGGAAATTGTTATGCTGTGTGTGTATTATAAAATAATAATAACCTATAATACATTTACGTAACGGTATTACTTTTACGTTACATTTCTCAACTAAATGTAAGTGGTGGCTTGTTTTTTTTAATAAAAAAATAACTTTGAGAAGTAATGTTAGTGCGGACATTTCATTGTTAATTCTTTAGCCATTGAAATGTCCGTGATACAGGCACCTCTGTTACGCAGCCATCATAACATCTAACATTTGGTTAGAAGGAAATAATGATCCAATGGTACGTTTATAAAGACTTTTCAGCTGAAAGTTTCATATGGTGGTGGTGGAGCTTTCTTCTTGGTATCTCACTCTAACTTTCTTTCTACAAAAGAGACACGCCGGTTAGATGAGTCTTACGAATTACAGATTTGAAGATGAATGAGATGGTATGTCAAACATGTGTGCTCTTCTCATGTTTAGGCAGTAAATTTCAAAGTACTGTCACCATTCTGTTGCTTTTATTACCATTTATTGCAGGCTTAAAGTGGCTTGAAAAAGTTCCATGTTTGGTCCGTATTATATATATGTATGCATGTATAAGAAAATAATAATTAAAAAAATGATGTTCATTTTAGAAACATTCGCTATATAATGGACTCAGAGTTACTTATTGGATGAGAATAAGTTTTATTCATGATTTAAGATATTGTGTAGATTCTTTAACTACTATATAATTTACAGACCAATTTTTGTAGTCTGAATATTTTAATTTAGTAATCTTCATACAAAAATGGTTGAATAAAAAAAATTAAAAGAAAAAAATATAATAAAGTAGGTGCATTTTTCTCTCATATTTTAATAAACATGATCTCCGAAACAAATTAATTTCTTTGAAATTATACTGTTAAATGACTATTGAGGTATGTCACATGCACAGTGAAATGCAATATGGATTTTAATACGGATCTCTCAGAGTCTATTAATGTGGTGTTTGTGTTCTGGGAGAGGGGGAGATAAGTAGAACGCTTTGTTACATTTCTCAAAGTCTTGCCTTAGCAACTCTGTTTAAATTTCACATCAGAAAGATTTATAAATTATATCGGATGTGGTGTGGCACTGTTTTCGCCACAAGCATCGAACAGGACGAAGGTATCTGACACAACATCAAAAACCGAGACACTGGAGACAGATTACTAAGCGTAGCTCTTTAGGCGTACAAGTCAGCGATAGCAAAACAAATGAAATATGAGCAAGATAAACAAAAAATGTAATAATAGTTGATACTGGGTAAAGAATAGATAATCTTTAAATACGGTCTTCCCCATTGTTGAGGGTAATATGTAGTTTCTGTCCTCACGAAATTTTAGAAATAAAAAAAAATTAAAAATTTTTTTTTAAATCCTTGCGGTATCTTAAAGGTATTTATTTTTTTTATTTTAAATCTCGTATTTCGATAAAAGATCGAAGGAGAGCATCGTTTCAAGTTAAGTCAGTTGGGAAGCGTCACCATTTTCTGTCGTTTATTATGTCATCATTCCTGTATGAGTAATCGATTTGGTCCTCGCTTTTCAGACTTTCGCCAAAGAATTGTTTGATGACATAAGAATGGATTGTGATCTGGCAGCGTCTATTAAATGAACATCAAACTTGCATGGCCATTTTGTTCGTATTTTTGGATAGGGTTTAAAAAATATGACCTTAAAAAATTAAAAGCAGGTAGTGTAAGTTACGAATCGTTGAATGTTCCGAATTTTGCTAATTTACCCAAGATATGTTTTATTTTATTTTTATTTCATATTCATAGTTAGAAGAGCAATACACACAGCTTAGTTACACGAATTCATTCTTGTATAGGGGAGGAATTAAAAAATAAAACGGGACATCTAAGAATGGAGCATGTGGCAAGGAGTTAAAGAATTGCGGCGTTCACAATACCATCACTACAGACATTTAATTTTATATATGCCTAATTCTATATAATAATCTATCTTAATTCCATAGAAAATGTTAAATCTGATATTTAAGAGAATAAATTTAAAAGTGTAGATAAATTTTTTTCCCTCGGTGGCATTGTTTAATTTTTATGAGACCTGTAAAATATCATACAAAAATGCGTGCCTAGTTCTTATAGTTCTTGATTAAATTATTTTTAATTTATACGAGAATTAAAAATTTTAGAAGTTATTACACTGCAATGTAGTACTCTTGCCTCTTTTTTTTTATGCAGCCGTAATTATGTAGGATCAAGAGATCTAAATTCAATTACCATCCCTTCATTTATCCACTAGTAAGCATTATGCTACATTTTTTTCAATAAATAACAAAACTGGTGTGATTGTGGGGGTTTTTTCGACATACAAAATGCTTCAGGAGTGATTCATCATTTCATCTATCGCTTCTTTAGAAGTAATAATTACTTAAAAATATTATAGGAGAGACTTCGTAGCTCGGTCGGTAAGGACGATGCCTTTTGGTTGTAAAGACCTGGATCCTTATCCACTCTAGGATGCTAAGAACGTTTATAATTTCTTTTCAACTGATGTTAAGATGGATGGTATCTTACAGGGTGACTGGATTTTGTTTTTATTCTATTCTATTTTATGAAAGGAGTCAAACTGTCCCGAACTGTCGAAACTGTCTTTGCCACAGACAAAGTATATCAAAGATTAACCTCCTTATCCTACTAAATTAAGGTTACGGAAAACAAGGATACTTGACGTCAATAGTCTTATAGCACAAAATAAATACAAAAGAATATTTAAGGAACTAAAACTTCCGAAATTTCTGAATCTATCATGATGCAGTTGATTAAATACTTTTCAATAATCTTCGAGTAATGTTTATTGTGCAGACATTTTAGATACTGGCCTGTATACCTCATTCTTTTCTTCTGCTATTAGCGATGGTAATCTTTAACATTTATTTAGGAAAACTGACATTATATTTAAACCTGGCAATCGCAGAAATTGAAAGGGGGGTGGGAGAAAAGAAGAATGGGCTATTCTCTGCTCATTCGATGTATTTTAATATGCTTAGTTTATTGATTTCCCTTTTTGCTACTACAGACGGTATATTTATTTTTCTTTGACTTTTAATGATTATCCTGTCTGGCAGATTAGATAAATAGACTAGTTATTATATTTGAAATGAATGTTACAGTCATGTTCGCTTCATGTTCTTTACAAAGATCGCTGTTTTTTCATACAATTTTATTCCCTTAAAGGAGAAACGGGAATCAAAGTGGAAGTTTGCTTGTAATGGGTGATGGTGGTGGGGGGGGGGGGCTGCAACTGCCGAGTACTAATGCATCTTTTAATGATTGGCGTTTGTATAGCTCGGTGGGGTGTTTTTACTCAGAGATTCTACTGTCACTTTTTTTTTTTTTTTTTTTGAAATATGAACAGGTCATGTTTTTTGGATTTAATGGCGATTGGATTCTCCAATTAAGATGAGTTTGAACGTTGTGAAATAGTAGAGTATTTAACTTTAGTAGATGCAAGCACACTTTATTGTTGCCATGGGGAAGAACATTAATGTCACATTTCTTAATTGATAAAATAAATGACATACTTTCATCCAGTAATTTATTACTGAAAAAATATTAATTAAATAATAATAGTGATCTATTTAAATGATTTTCATCGCCCTCATAAGCAGGATGGTGTGAGACGATCTTCGCGCCCATTGAGGTTTGAAATGGCTTGGAAATTTTTTTTTTTTTTTAAGTAGCATGTTTGTCTCTAGAACAGGTTTGAACTTATTCTGAAGCTAGCAATAGCTGAACAAAAATTATCAATGAATCTAGCTTCAAAAGGGATGAATGCATAAAACTTGCCCTTATACAAATGGTATTTCTGTAGTCTAGTCCTGTGGAAAGAGTCTTGTGTGCAGATTCTGCCATCTGTTTGCCATAATTTTTCTTATACTCCTTAATAGATAGCCAACGTACTTTCCTCCTAGTGTGCATTTCATACGTCTTATTCACCAGAAGAATATCAAAAGAACCTCGAATAACTTGCATGACATCAGCTACTACCACTATGATGACATCAGGACCAAACTTTAGGTCCTGATGTCATCGTAGCGGTAGTACTCAAAAGTTGTACTCGAACCAACACCCTATCCTTTCTTTATGCTTTGTCATATCCAGCTGACATATACTTGACAGCATGAAAGAAGCCTATTCAATCCACTTCAGAGTAAAAATATGATAAAACGGATCAGTACAGTTTGTGGCATTCTAGATCCAGAACCAATTTCTATAGCATGACCACCTCTGGACATATGTTGCGGAAATATTTGAATACACTTGTGCAATATCTCTTAGAATATCTAGGATATTTGACTTAAAGGCCCTATTCAACAAACTTCCGTTGTTGGGTCTGCCTTCCACACCCTTTGCATTAGGATGAACAACTTCCTGTTGAGCTATTCGCTGAGGATCGGGTCTTAGTGGATAACTTTCTCTCTTATGATTTGAGGTATTCACATCAAAAAAGCATTAATTGGAAGTGAATACTGATCCCAAACCTCCGGGATTATATCAGGGATAATGACCAATTCTTAATTAGCCGGCAGAGTAAGCGATGTTTGACGGGTGTGTCGTTGCTAGAAAGGCCAACTTCTGAGATGCTATATACCTCTAGATAGTTTATAATATAATATGCAGCATTTCATTCATCATGGGGTGTTTCGCATATGTTATATCGCAGAGTATATCTGTAATCATCCACTATTCGCACACTTTGTATCCCATATTCTCTTTTAGCTCTTTGCTTGATCTGATGATGGGCACATCCGAAAGAGATTCAAATCCATTATTAATAATAGAGAGCTACCTCTCCTACATCTCTAATATGCCTCCTAAGTAAATAAGAGAACGAAATAAGGATATTCGTGCCTTTACATAATGCTAAGCGACCACTTTTTTATTTGCGAGAATTTTTTTTTCTTATTTGTTCCCTGATGAACTGAAAGCTAGGAAAATTAAGATCTCAAATGATACCAATTTTATCCCTATGTGACAAAGTAGTATCCGCATTTCAGTACGGTTTAATTTTCGCTTCATCATATTTGTAGTAAAAAGAACTGCTTGATACCATATGAAATTAATGAGATGTGCAACGTGTGCGGATTAACAAGATAATGGATATTATTATACAAAATAACAATTATCTCTGAATGCACCGCGCATCCCTCAAGTTGCGCGTGTGAAATGGGCGTTGCTCATCAGTATTTGCTTAAACATTTTGGGCATATATTTAAATTAGATTTTTTTTCAAATGTATTTCTTTTAAAAATGACTTAAAGTTATGTGTAATCATTGTTGTTAAGACCGTTTGTTTAACTGATATTGAAGTTTTTTTTTTTTTAGTATATTTACAAATATGCAAAATATTTGTAAATATTTTGGGAAATACCAAAATGTTTGGCTATTAAGTTCGCATGCTTGCAGAAAGGCAAGTAGGTATTTACAGTAAATCATCTACCACAGTTCTTACAATATTGAATTTCAAAAGCTGGAAAAAAGTGTGGAAAATATCATGTGCTATAACAGAATTCGAACTCGCATTTTGTCTTACGAAAAATGGAGATTTTACTCAAACAGCCATCGAGATCTCTCAGTATTGGAATTTCTCTGACTTACATTTAATCTGATGTGCATAATTGAGAAATTGAATTTCTTATCTTGAAGTACTCCTTAACATCAAATAATATGTATCATCTTACGTATCATTATAATACTCGTAAATAGAGCGCCGTCCTGTAACTTTTGTACACATCTTCAGACCAAACGATCCTTGGAAAAACCTATGTATTATGCAAGTGAGGTGTCTATTGTCGTTACCGGAGTTCCCTGTTTATAATAATGGATAGGAATAGCATCCCAACTCTATCACAATCAGAAAGGGAGACCGAGAACCCTCTAATATTGCTATAAGACAGAACATTCCTGTAATGATGTGTTACGTTTCTTAGTGAAATAGCACAGTTATGTTTCCGAAGATCATAGACCAGCCAGTATTTAACAAGAAAAATCATAAATTAGACACACGCATTTATCTTCCAACTAATAAATAGTATTCTGCGATTTACGAAATACTGCTTTTTTTTTCTTTCAAATTATCTACGTAGCGTATTAAAAGTACATCAGATAAGAATTGGTTAAACTCTCTGGTACTTATCACAGAAAAATGGGAATTTTTAAATTAAATTTTGTAAATCCTTGCAACTTGAAGTATCCTTCAAGTTGCATGTGCTATGAAAACTATTTTGTAAACAAATAAATTTATCAGATACGCAGCCGTGAAAATTTTTTTTTATTACCATATTGAAATAAAAATAAATTACTAATTCGGATTCAGTCTTTTCACTTTTAAAATATCAATTTTTAAAATAGTCTTTTGATAACAGAATTCCGATTTGCTACGCAGAAGGAGTCAAATAACAGACAGTAGTAGTGATAACAACCGCGTTGTCTGTTTTCTTTTGTCCTCCATGTCTATATGTGGAGGTACTTCTAAAATAATTGAAACGTAAATCAAATGAGAAATTTATGGGTAGTAATATTCTGCTGAAGCATTACAGCAGTTCTCGGCCGTCTGTTTTGTGCTGAATCATTGTTGGATTTATGACGATATTCATTGGATAGAAATGTTATTGCACAAATACCGTCATGGATAAGGAAAAAAGTTCACATAAGAAGTGTGGTTTATGTTGGAGAGCATGAAATTAACTAGATGGAATGATGTATGTTTTATTATTGATTACATTCGATTTAGCACTGACCATAAACGTCATTTCATCTGGCTGGAATAGGTAGGCTGTCCCTATAAATATGTCACATGCAATGTTCCCTAAGATGTGCGCACAAACTTTTTGCTTTTAGAATTTCTAATAACTACAGTAATAAGTTTTGAACGTACTATAAAAACAAATTATATGATAAATCATACTTGTCACTTATTGTATTTCGTGATTTTTCCACTATCTGTAACTTGTTATAGTCGGCGTCAGTTTGCCCACACGGCACAGACTAAGAAGAACTGATTGGAGTGTATTAAATTGGAATGTGTTACGGTAATATTAATGTGGAGACACCAGTATTACTCTAACCCATAGCTGAAAGGCATATTCGTTTAGTGTATACTGTTCAGACAGTATAGTCACTTCAACTCGTGCAAACGTGATGAATTTTTGTAGCTTCACGGATTTAAACGAATTAATTTAGCTCGAAGTTTTACAGGTTATAGCTAGACGAAAAATAAGGACAACATTACTATGAGAAATATAACATTAGCAGTTTTAGCGCGTTAAACTTTCAAAATGTCATCGAAATTAAAGCGAAAAAGAACAAGTTCGTGGAGAAAGGTGTTGAAACGGCAACGTCACGTTGAGGCAGACTGGAAACTTGCGCACAAAATGTTTTTCATGCGTCGGCAAATATTAAAGGAATATTGGTCACCTCTGTGTACAGCAGCTTGGAATTAGAGAAAGCCACTTCGTGTTTTGAACTTGAATTGTGAATGGTTGCTATCTAGCTTCCGCTTATAATTTTAAATTTTGAAACTAGTTGGGGAGAGGGAACTGGGCTTCAGTTTGAACAAAAGGCGATTTTTCGGGGGAGGGGGGGGATCCCTAATCCGCTCCAGGAATTATTAGTGTTTCCAGTACAATAGAAAGATAGGTGTTTACCCCCCCCCTTTTTTTTTTAAAATTTTTAAGGATAGAGGCAGCTCCCTTACGTTCTGTTTTACACTTATGCGTAGACTATGCAGGCTTTCGAAACCAGATTCGACGGATTAGGGTGGTTAATCCATACTCCTGTTGGATTCCGTGTCTGTAAATTGATTATGTTCTGGTCGGTTTGCCAAAACAAAATTAAAATTTTTGTTCTGGCAAACTTTCCATATTTAATTTGTCAGTTTCCTGATAAATTAAATATGGAAAAATTTGAGGCAAAACTTTGTGTGCCTAAAATAGTTGAAATGTTTTGCGTATTGTTTAGATTCGCTATTGAGAATGCAGACGTTTTCCATGTATCTTCTTAATTTCAGTGTTTATATTTGTATTGTTAATTTTTGTACTTAGTCTGTATCAGCTATTCAGTTGGATTAAAGTTTCCTGAAGATATGTAGCGGATTTTTTTATATTTTTTATGTGAATCTTAAGCAGAGAATGTTGCATACCTGTTCGTGTATTAGTACCGTAGGGAGACTAATGGTCGATAGTCTGCAAATTCTGATCTACCGACCATACATTGAACCACGTAAAGTAAAAATCTGAGTTTTTGATATGCTTGACTTACTCTTTCTTTCATACGGTGATCCACATAAATGATGAATGACAGCAGAGACAGTGTGTAATCTTGCTATACTAATGATATTTATATCAGTCTTCTTGAACATTCCTCCCTTTTAGCTATTGATTTACCAGTTATGTAAGCATATATTGCTCATATATTTACACCTTGTTATGTCTGTTAATTGCCAATTTGCTGTTTTACTCGATTAAAAACCTCCATATGATATCGCAAATCAGCTTTACTTAAAAAGTCCTTATAAAGGTTCTTCGCGTCCTAAGCGAGATTCAAACCAGGTCTATCCATCCAAAGGATTTCATCGATACCGAGTTACGAGCTCTGTATGGGTGAATAAATAGAACACTTTAGGAAATTTCCAATATAATTCTCACATTGTTTTCGCTTCCTTTTTATAAATGGATACTATCAGCGCTTTATGTAGCCATCTGGAATTCGACCGTCCGACAATACCTTGAATTATTCAGTTTAGCCACTTGTAAAGCCTTTTTTCTTCCATGCGGATTAAGGCATTTCTGGTCGTCTATTCTTGTTGCCTTTCTGTATTTCCGATTTCTGATGACCCCCCCCCTTCTCATGAATGCATCGCTTCTGAAGATTATTACCACTTCGCTAGAACTGCTTATTTCATTTAACAAACTAATACATGCATACGTAGAGAAACATTTTCCACCATCGCGATGTGTATTTTCTGTATTCTCTCCAAAATGCTTCTCTGACTTTTATTTTGTTTTAACATATAACTTAACTTTTTAAAAGTTTTCTTTGTATTTTCTGAGGCCACCTGCTTGCTAGGAATTCGATTTGCAATCTTATTCTCCATGATTGTCTCTCTTTAACTTCGTGAGTCCACCTATCAAGGTCTAGCTTTTTTGGCCTTGTAGACAACTTATCTAAATGCTTCAACTTTCGTACACGTTTTTCTTTTTAAATTTCAATGCAGCACTCCTTTTAACATTTTGAAACTTAACGGTGATCATTTACTCTTTCAAATGCCTTAAAAATTCTATATCTTTGACGGATCTGAAGGTCTCACTACCGACAATAACATAATCAAGGTGTGTGTGTGTGCGCGCGCGCGGTCGTGCGCTGTATGCAAGCTGTGAATTTCAAATCTTTACGTTGAAATATAGTGTTAGAATGATCAGTGGCCGTAATTGAAGTTCCAAGTTGATATTTAAACCATCATTTGCCTGTTCCCCAAATTGTACGAAAGTATTTCAGTATGTTTTATTCATTTTTCCTACATTTCTGTTTAGGTTTCCAACAAGAAACATCTTTTCCTTTTGTAGTCCTCTCCAATAAGTCTAAAAATTCGGTGCATTTTTGCAGAAAAATTGCTAAACTAAAAGCGAGCTAAAAAAAAGCCTAATAAAATTAATGTTTCTACTGCTTTAATTCATTTGCAAGGACAGTTTCAATAATGTTTCCATGAGAGTCTCTTTGATTACAAAAATGATTATTGTAACACGTACAAAGTCAAAGATTGCGCTCTGTGCCCATTATCGCATTGAACTCTCTCTCTCTCTCATTCATACACGCACACTTGCCTATCTACCTACTTTTTTGTAGTATAGAATGGATATGTAACATTCTGAAAAGATGTGTGTTAATTCTATGGATGACGAACGTATCTAATAAATTGGCCACTCTGTGTATATGAGTATGAATTCTCGCTAGATGCTTCTAATCCCAGTATTTATGTGATGCCAATCTAGAGATCGAAATCAAAATTTAGATGCCCCGATGAGAATTATGCGATAACATCATTCACCGAATTTAAATTTAGTACTATTTTAGAACGGTGCTCTTAGCGTTTGCTTTAATTAATTTTGGATTAGATGAAGATTAAACGAATTTCAGTTCAGGTGTTAATGAATTGGAATAGTGAAAAGGGTTGCATTTGCGTGCCACCATTTCTTGATAATGAATGACCAATACATTACCTTGCTGTGTAAACATCTAAATTAATGCACTCTTGCGTTGCCCTTTAATATGATAGCCAATATCCGGGTTCTGCTGCCTGTTAGCTCATTCACTTCTGTTTTTAAACACCCAGGGTATTTACTTTCCACTTACCTGCTGCTGACGAGTGGGGTCGTTGATTACCTATAATTTGGCACTTCGCTGCCTCTGATGACTTAATTGTTGTAGACAGTCCAACAAATATTACATTAGCCACGCGTTAACAAGGCACTTGCAGCTATAAACTATGTGACCGTAATGGGAGCTTGTGACGTAAGTTTCGGTTGCTATTTAGATATTGCAACTCCTAGCTTGGCACGCAGTGCTTATCTGTGACACGTATCGCATGTTTTCTAGAAACACTTAGGCTGCTTCCCAGAAGGTAAATTCGAAACAGCAATTACAGGTTTCTTTCTTTTAGTATTTTAGTGAACATCAAAGCTGTCATCAGAAATTATGCAGTTGAATGGAATTCAAATTCGTACACATTACTTTAGGAAAGTAATGTGTACAGTTAAGGTCAAATTTCCAGTTCTTGGAATCTATAGTATACTTTTATTTTATTTTATTTCTTATTTACAGTCATTTACTATTTCTTATTATTATCGTTTCTTATTTTCAGATAAAACCATTCAATAATAGTCATTATTGTAATCTTTTAACACTTCTATAAGAATTTAAAACGATTATTGTATTAAATGCTTAAAATTATATACTATTTAAATATTACGAATTTAATATTTTGATGCCTTTATTGCAATTACAGTAAATAAAAGGAAATGTGCACGAGCTGTGACGCAATTTCCTTTTATATATATATAATGCTGTTTTAGGTGTCTTTTGGTTAAAACTGGTATTGTTGCTTAGATGCCAACTCTGCTTCGCATATGATAGACTCTTTTAGCTGTTTTCGCCGTTATTTCCGCGAAAGCAATTCAGAACACAAATAAACAGTTCAGCAGAGTTGTAAAACATTATCCGCAGTAAGCAGCAGTAGCTACAACAGAGATGTGCAAAATCACTAAATTTATCCAGGGCAATAACATTAAGTCGACAAATCACCAATAACTAACCATATAGAAAGACATTCTGTGCAGTTATGATATTTCATCTCCATCATGTGTTCTTTAATAGTGACAATGACAACTCTTCGCGGTAATAAATCACTTGAATTGCCAAATTCGGTCATGCGGCACCGGAACAGATTGTTGGAACTCGGTCGTCTGCGGACATCAGTGCCGCTTCAATTTTCCGCGTCCAGCTCGCATTAGCAACAATTGTTCAGCTATGGAGGCAGAGACGATAACGTCCTGAGAGAATCGACCATTAGGGACACCCCCGATGCTATCAGATGTATATACATCTGGTGGTTGCCTTGCGCTTCTTAGGGATAAACTGAACATTTCTAATGACGCTAACTCCGTTCGTCGTATTCCCTCCGCCATTCCCTTCGTCTCGCGGGACACTAACAGGACACACAGCTGTGCTCCGTGTATGGGTCGCTTGCTCAGTGTTGTCTATGTCACGCTGGTAATCACGCTGAGGTGTGCAGTGATGTGTTAGTTTTATAGCCATTCATTAAGTCGTTATGAGTTTTGGGTTAGCTGGGAACCGAGAAAAGGAGAAATACAGGAAGTTGCCAAAGCTGTCTGTTGTTTCCACTTCTACAGCAAAGGTAGGACTGCTTATGCGGTTACATTGATCAAATTCTGGATTAAATCGGTGCTTGTAATATTTATTTTATCATCATAGTGAAAGCACAAATGTTAATAATGCTTGCGAATTTAATAACAGATCATTTATACTTAATGCATTATATTAAGAAATGATCAAATAACAATGAGCATGAGAAATATATCAGTTGCACTGAATTATGTACAGCAGCGCTTCCCAAACTGTGGGCCTTGGGGGTTAGTTTTCTTGAGGGGGGGGCATGAAATAATGAAAACAAATTTAAAGTGTTTTAAGACTAATTCAGATGTTTTAAGACCATGTCAAATGTGTCTGTAAGATGCTAAAATGTAATATTTGCATTTGATTTTTGCAATATATCGCTCTGTATGTTTTGTATTGAATATAAAAACAATAAATATTATAATATGTCTGTATTACGAATTTTTTTTTTTTTTTTTCGATGAGGGCCGTGAAATATTCGGAAACAGTTGTGTGAATTATTGCTTAAGAAGACAAGCTTAGTACCTCCGTTGATCTGAGTTCATATTCCATTCTGTCTGGAATGCGCGGAACACATAAGATCTTTCCAACCGAAGTTAATTGATTTCATTTGGTGAGGTCTCAATAGGGTTAATTAACGTAACCTCCCACGTAAATTTTGCTTTTATTTCCAACTTGAGAACACACTGCTGAATAATCTGATTCAACAGTTCAATTCTCGCTATGTGCCACTACTGTATTTCATTCTTGTAGCTGTTGGAAGACATTCAACAATTCGACCAAGAGGCGAAAGAATCTGTGGAAACAATGGCCTTAGTTATATCGTCGAGTAATGCGCGTAATATCTCAGTTGAACGCAAGCCAATTTACAAAACTAACAAATTGTGATATATGTTGTACTGATATCTTGTACTTTATCACAATAATACGATACTTGTAAGCGCTTTCAGTTCATTATCCAAAGATTGTGTGAATTATCGTCTTAGGCACGCCAACTATCACATTTTCTTAATATTTCACTTTGCAGCTGTTGGAATACATTCAACAATTTGATCGAGCGTAACAGAGGAATCCTTTGCAGACAATGGAGCAGCCGTATTTGTCAAATAATGATTGCGATCTTCAAACTGAACTCCAGTTTACAAAATTAAATTATGTATAGTCTAATGGACTGATTTCAGTAGTGTATGTTGGTTAGCAAGGCATCACCACTTTATTATACAAACATAGCACAGATTATATTCTCAGTGACAACTCATTAAAAATGTTAACACATACAACATTATCGCTCATGTAATATCATTAATCGAATATTAATTAGATTTGTGTCGGGGTTTCGTAATGATCACATTGTTAACTATACAAAATATTAAGATGACTCTCTATCGCAATATTTAACGATGGGATTAAAATTCCTTATGTATATATATACTTTTTTTTTTTTTGTAGCTGGCTAATTTAGCTGTCGTTAGAGAACGCTCAAACTAGTCCTCAGTATGTGTTGGGAAAGGTGCAATTGTAGTGTTATGGGTTATATTTGATCAGTAATGGTATTTTGATTTAGGCTTAGAGAAAAGCAGGTCTCTTTTGTCCTTGGATTCGATCTGGCGCCATAGATTCCCTCGGGCTATTCTGGTGAAGGCTGCGTAGACTGTTTCATCGATAATAACTAATGTTAAAGTAAACTATTTTAAACACGTTAAATATCGCCTATCGTGCTAAGTTAGATCGCTAGCAGACACCGTCTGTCAGCTGGTTGTTTGTTTGCGAACCACAAAATCACTAACGGGATCGTGACTGATGTTGAATCCCGGTGTGGTCGATGTTATTTTAGTCTCCAGACGAGCATCTAACATTGGCTGAGGCAACAAGACAAACTACCATTGAGATGAAACTTGTAGAGTGAGTGTCTCAGAGTACCACTTCTACTGTCATGTTTGAAGTGATAACCGATCAGTGCTTGACACCACATATGACAGAGGCGGCCGCTAATGATACGTCCAAAGAGAAGATTGCATGGCGAATGTGTTTTTTAGATTTCTATATACTCATTAGGTCTGTTATGTGTGCTGATTTTGGAAAGCTAACAACAGGCTGCTAATCACGAAATTTCTAAGATTGATAAACTCAAATTTCCTGAGTAAAACTCTTATCAAAGGCGCAGGTTTTATTAAGTCAACCTTTTAATATTAAAGTTCGAATTGAATTCTAGAAATTTTAGAAATGCCGGAGTTAAATCTTAAAAAATATGATAGATTAAAATGAATATATTAACAGTATCGATGATTTTCGTAACACTCAAATTTGGTGTCATAGATGTTTCTTTTCTTGTTATCATTTAACATAAGTTTTGCATTTTAATCATTGTTTCGATCCAGCTAAAGTATTGTGGTACGAATTTTTCCTTTAATTCTTTCCTTCTTAAGTCGAAATTTAAATTTCGTCAAGAATATGAGTCATCTTTATAAAAGCTTATAAACTCAGTATTATATGCTCGATCTCGGGTGTTGTAGGTGGTAGGATTTTGCTTTCCAGAAACTTGGTTTTCCCTCCACAAAACAGGCAAACCGGCTAAAAACGCATGAAAAACACATTTACGAGAATGACGCTCTCCTATAACTTTAGTTGCTTTGATAATCCAACCAACCATCCTATCACAAAAAAAAAAAAGGCAAGCTGGCAGTAAACACGCATTCCCTTGATAGGCATTCATCACATTATGGTATTAGTCTTCTACTTTAATTCTTAACAGCGTAATCCTCTTTAAGAGTTTATCGTCTCTGAATCCTCTTCGTTTTTAATTTTTTCTTTTTCATTACTAAAGGATTATTACTACGAAGGATCACTGAACATTTCTGTATACCGAAATGTTCAGTGTATTCTATATTCTTAATTCCATTTCTGGGATTATTCGCTTCATCATTTATTGCACTGCTAGTTAATTCATTTTTCCATTTTAATTATATCACTGCTGCTAATTTTTTTATGCTTACAAAAATTACTGAGTAAATCATTTTGATATGTGTGGCAGCATAACGTAATTTATCTGAAAATGTTTTAAACGATCATCGTAATTGACTACGCACATAATATTACATTTAATTACTTAGATGTCCTTCTATTACTTAGCTGTGTTAAATTTTTTGTATCACCAATCTAACTAAGCAAGATGTGATGAATGTTTCAGCTGCGATATTCTTGACACCTCTAGGTGCTAGGTGTCGTAACTTACGTAATGAATGATCGCCAACGCTCACTCCTGATGGCTCTTTCTGGTTGTAGTCCGATAACCCTTTGCTCTTATTATCCTCACTTATCAACACGTAGTGGAAATGCTGTAGCTAGGCGACGGAGATATAAATAAAGTGTTTATAATTACTCTTTCTCAAGGTGATGCTTGTACAAATATTGTGCAGCTATCACGTGTAGATAAAGAATCGTGTAGTCGACTAAGCGAGTTCTGGTATTTGCTGACTGGAAAGATATGTGGAAAAATTACCTTTTTCGGTCTTTTTATTTTATCAGGCTTAGCACTAAACTCAACAATAATTGTCTAAGTGTCCCCTTACCAGGAACATAATTAGAGAATAGTACAATTTAATTAAAACTAATTCGTAAAATATCAAAACTTTCGAATTAAGAAAAGAAATGCGTCAGATCTGTGTGTCGCCTTGTCTTGGAACAGTTTCACTTTTCATTTCCCATCCTTGATAGGCTGCAGGCTTTATCATCACAGCCCATTCAAGCAAACTGTTCTTTTCTTATCACGAAACATATCAGATATTGATATTGCTTAATGTAACACAGAGAAGAAAAAAAAACATTTCTAGACACTTCCAACTACATTACGCTGTGCTTTTAAGTGTCATAGATAGTAGTTTTGCGTGACATCCACAATTTGCTGATCATAAAATTGTATTGGAAGTCTGTCTCATAAGAAATAAATAGAAACACGGGAAATAAATTTCTGTCTGTTATATGAAAACGAAGCGTTAGTAATATAGAAAAGAATATTGACCATGCAGATCCTCATTTATGTGCCAAAACGGAAGTTTAGAGAACAGTAGATTCCACATCGTTAATGTAAGTATGTGAAATTTTCCAGCAGTATTGCGTAATATTAAAGCTTCTGGAAGAAACTGGAATCAGGGATTTGCGATTCACATTCTACAAATATTGGTGCCATTGATGCAAGCGTAGATCTATCCAAATATTATTACTGTTATGGAAGGACTAGACAAAATCACGAACAAATTGGATAAACTTGAAGGGCTAAAGAACTGAACAGAGTTAGAACAAAGGCAGAAATAGTGAATTGATGAGTGAGTACGCTGAAGTACAGGATTTTATTTATTTTATTTTTTGAGCGTGCATAACCTTATTCTGAATAATAGGTAGACGTTGCATTTATTACCATATATATCTATCTTACTTGGAATAATACATCTGTAAATTTCCTGCTTTTGGTAACTTGCTGCGGATGCAATTATGACTGGCCAATTCGTTTACTTTCGAAATGTCTTCCCCTCTGTTTTATGTACTTCGTGTCCCTCGCCTCTTCCTCTGATTGCTGCCAACATTTTTATCACTCGGGATGATCCTCACCTTGAGTACAAGATGGCGAGAAACAGCGGTTAAAGTGCCGTAATTTGGTTGTTGCGTGCGCGAACTTGCGCGATGCCCATGTAATTATATAAAATTATCCCTGAGTATCTGTTTTTAGTAGAAACAGGCTACATCGTGTATAAAGGGAACAGCTCTTCACACCACTAAATGACGACTTGATACGTGACACTGTACAACATTCGTGACCTGTAACTGCAAGTAATGTAACCCTAACCTTTCGGCAGTCGGTATCGTAAAATCTTCTAAACTTTTTTATTTTTTATTTTTTTTAGACTCGTTCATAGTATGCGAACTTGAAAGAATGTTGCTTAATGTTAATCAGAAGTACTGCATGCTAACGATGGAGCTTCACTGCTAAACTTTTCAAAGTTGTAAATAGTTGGTTGTTAAAATAAAAATATTGTTTTGGTACCAGAGTTTGTTTCCTTCTTTTTTTCCTGCTTCTTTTGGAAAACAGATTTTCTAACTCAGTATGTAAGAAGGTCATTTAACAATTATTCTTCAGTGCAGATTTCATTCATTTTTCCCTCTTTATATTTCTGAAATAATACGTCCTTATCCATTCGCTCCTTGTCTCCTTTTTCGAAACTGAAAAATAAGAAATGAAAAAAAAAATACTCTCCACGTATTTTAGACTTCTGTCTTGGTTAAACATAATATGAAAGTTCAATGGTTTATCACAAAACAACAGGCAAGAAAGCAAAATATTGATAAATAGTATATTTTAAAATTTCGTCTACAATTACTGAGTACATTTTCATGATTAATCACAGTTGCGCATAATATATAATTAAATAAGAACACGAACTTTTTGAAACCTTTATCTAGTAAAATGTAGAAAAAATAGATACTCTGAAAAGACTCAAAAAAGTCTTCAAAGGTGAGAGGCTGTTCCGAAAAGTATGCGTTTCCAAACAATTTTAAATTAAATAAAGTTGATTAAAAAATGCCACGTATTTGGGAGTCTGTCATTCTTCGCCAAAAAGAACAACAAAACCGGCCAAGTTTAATGAACCCAGAGGGCCTAGTCAAAACATTCGAGTGACCTCTTGAAATTTCGCGTGTTTATTCAATTATAATTGTGTGTCTTTGTGATTATCACTGAAAATGTGTCAGTAACTGTAGGCAAAATAATAGCAATAATAAATTACTTGCTTCTTACTTTATTCTGTTGCCGTAAGCCATTAAATTAAACTTTCAGAATATTATTAAAAAAAGATAATAGTAAATAATTAGATGTATTGATTCGTGGATTCCTATAATACAGTCTATACATCTGTGATATGCAACTTCTTTCAACAGTTGTTCGATTTTCTTACTTTCGTAGATGTGTATGTTATTGATCGGGTAACAGCAGACGAGGCGTCGAAATGCTGCCATAGTTTTAATCGAATTCACCTGCTAGAAAGAATGCAACGGATAAACACTGAAGAACACTTTGAAAGTTCCTGTTCTGTCGCATGAATTTATGAGAAAGTGAGTCGAGCAGTAGCCGCCTGTCCAATGATATCGGAGACACCTAACGAAAGACATTAACTGTCATGGCCTATGCAGCTCTCGAAAAGGAAAGATTAATGCGAGCTGACAAATAATATTGCTTGATATGGTGTGGAGCATGTCATATGGTAGTTCTCGATGATTCTTGAACGAAAATATCATAATGGACAATTGCAATCCAACGTGTCAAAGGAGATGTTGGAAACTGTGAGTTTAACCGGGTATTTTTCACATAGCGAAGAAAAGTCAAAAGGATTATTTTAGTTTCAAACAAAGAGCAATGTGTGTGTTAGAAAATGAAAGAATTGACTTGTATAGCTATCTGGAAGTGTATATTTATTTATATCAACAACAAAGAGAGCGGTAAACAAATTTCGATATACCGATATATAAGCGTAAAGTGAACACAACAAATAGCAAAAAAGTAAGTGATAATCTTTGATTCTCTGCAGGATAACGAAGATGTTTAGTTGTAAGTTTATTGCTACACACGTGCACAGTGCACGAGTTTAAATCCGGAAAATACTCTTGTAGCATTAGAGTTCCCAGAGTCCTTAAGAGAAGAGAAAAATGTTTGAGAAATCACACTATTAACATTTTGTGGCGTTGCACAAAGGCCAGCCGAATCATAACAACTTTCTCAATTTATGATTTGTTTCCGTACGTTTCCGGAAACATTTTCACATTTTGCATGGTTCTTGGACGCATGAAAAAAGATTACCTAAATGGTGTTTGCTCTCGTCTCCATGATTAACAACTTTGATTTGTGCAGTGGCAGATTCGTTTTCCGGAAAGTCTTTTATCAACGGTAGGCGGTGTCTGTAACATGGTTGCACTTGCCTTCACCATTTCACGGTTAATGGATTCCCCCTCCACACACTTTTTTTGTCTACACACTAGCATTTTTCAACTCGCTTTCAGCACTGTTGTTTGACCTTTCCTTTGACCGGATAATTATAGGGCGGTGACCTTATTATTGAATAATGAGGAATACCTGTGAGTTACACCTGGAAAGAGGTGTTAATTATTACCTTCGCTACCTCCAGAATTCATTATTTGTTTAAAACAGCCGTGAAAGCAAGTGAGAACGGAAAAGAGGGGAGTGCTGCATTGTTCATCAATTTTCCATAGGTTCCGTACCGATCTAAATTTAGATCCATAATTATGTACTTGAAGTGTAGAAGGCACACGTGGGATTATGCTGTTTTCAGTAAACTAAATTAATGTTGACTGCCTTCGTCACAAAAAAAAAAAAAAAAAGTCGCAAGAAGCATATCTTTCATAATCGAACAAATTGATAATTAAGATTTCCAAAAATCTATGAAGTATGGGTATTAAGAATACCATTAATAGGCAACTCCAACTGGTGAAGCAATTTACAGAGTAATTCAAATTAGTCTGTCATCGGGCGGTGCAAAATTACAAAGAAAAGCTTCAGAGAAACGGACATAAACATTAGAAATATAATAATTGTAGTGAATTCTATAGTATGGTTAATTTTTCAGATGCAGGGTTAAAACTCGAGTTTCCAGCAGGGAAAACTTACTACCCTCTTCTGTGTCAAAGACATCGGCTAATTTGGGTACCAGCTGAAGAACAAATTCCATTTCCACAGGGCTGCATAGCCATCGCATGTATGAAAGAAAGAAAAAAAACGTAGAAGTCACGTTATTACATACAACAATATCCTAGTATCAGGATTTTACTGCCATGAGATGGTCACAGTTGTCTGTCGCACTGTTCTCTCTTTCTCTCCCCCCAAAAATCTTAGTTTATTGATATATTGAGTTCACCATCATTGAAGGATGAAGATTGACTGTCCATCTGTGTCCTTAGAAGTTAGTTAAAAGAGCTTCGTCTAGCCTCTTTGGGGAATAAAAAGTGTTAGAGGATAGATATAGCAAGTGTCATTAGTCTAAGAATGGTTTGCTGTTTGAAATTATTCTGTGCATGTTCGTATTTGCTGAGCGCGTGTGCTGGTCTCGCTTACGCATTATCTGAATCATTGTTCAATAAGAATCGGATAAGTTGTAGCTAAGGTTGTGATTACATCCGGATGGTTGGGGTTGAACATACTTTTTGTAGATTCTGATAACTTTCTTTCGATTCCTAAATAATATTGATGTAAGACGTCCTGCGCGTTCACCACTTTGTGTCTTGTAGGCCAGTCATCATTTGGGTCTGCAAAAGATAAAACATGACTGGATAGAGTTCAAGGAGTGGATCTCTGTTATGTCTCTTAACACTTTCATTGCCAAGCTGAAAATTGGAATTTCGTGTGGTGGCCAAATTTTTTTTAATTTTTTTAATTTAGTTAGCGACGTCCACGCGATAACACGTGATCGACCGTTTGGTGAGGGCTCGCATCGCGTGATCGCGCGATATCGTTCATTGCCAAGCTGAAAATTGGAATTTCGTGTGGTGGCCAAAATTTTTTTAACTTTTTTTAGTTAGCGACGTCCACGCGATAACGCGTGATCGGCCGTTTGGTGAGGGCGCAGCTATCGCGCGATATCGCGTGATTGGCAATGAACGCGTTAAGTGATTTTCTACAGAATGGTTCTCCATAATAGGGGCATTGCAATCATAGCAGAGGCGATAAACACCTGGTACTTTAGGCTAATGTTCTTTTGATTTAGTAAGCGAAGAGAAAGTGATAATTTAATTACAGGCATGAATGTAATTATGATTATGTAATTCTTGGGAACTTTCTCTAACTTGATTGTAATGCAACAGATATACTTGGGATATGCACTATGCTGACAAAAGTATTTTTGACCACCTAGTTGTGATCAGAAATGCGTTTTAATTACATTTCGAGTACCAAGTGGGACCACCTTTGGCGTGAATGACAGCAACTACCCTACAGTTTCAACCAATTTCTGACACATGGCAATCATAACAGGAATATTCTTCCATTGGTCGCGCAAAGCTTATCCCATTGCTAATGCTGATGACCGCTGTGGTCTGGATCGAATTCGCGTTCTAATTCGTCCCGAGGATGTTCGATGAGGTTGAGATGCGGACACTGAGCCGACCAGTTGAACACTTAAACATTATTTTGTGGAAACCGATTTCGGACATGCAGTGTAGTATGGCATAGAACATTGTCGTGCTGAAACATACAAGGGTCACTACCGAAGTACTTCCACAACGTCGGAAAAATGAAGTCATACCATTACCCCCATACCATTATTGAGCCTTCACCAAACGTGAGAGTTGGAATGATGAAGTCTTGCTGGAGCCGTACCCCGGATAATCTCCAGATCCAAACATGACTATCAGAGCGAACATTCTGAGGCACAGAGTTCGTCGATCTCAGTCAGTGAGTGTCGGTCGCCTCTCATGGCGTTTTCCTGTTTGGTAGTACCAACTTTCCATATATTAATGAAATAAGCAATGGTGGATTTCGGTATACTAAGACGGAAGGAATGTCATGAGCAGAAAGACTACTGATGTGACTGCCATCCCACGTTAGAAGTCTCAGTTCAGCTGAATATGGTATCTTGACATCAAGTACAGTGCAAAACACATCCCACCTTTTATTACCAGACTTACGCAGGCACTCTGTGAATATTTGCATGGGAACTTGTCGTAGGATCCGAAATTTGTATGGCATGTAAGGTGTCCAAATCCTTTTTTCAACGTAGTATATATCTGTTTATTTCACTATTATCAATTTCGTGGCGTGCATTGGAAGAAATTGAAGTCTGTAACCGTTCTTTTATCGCAGCTAGTCATTTAAACATGCCAGCAAGAAATCTGTTTTTTGATAAATTCGTTTTGATATCGATAATAATAATTGTTGTGTGGGTTAGTTTTCTGTATATTGTAATTGACGTCTCCAGAAAGGAAACTACTGGTCTTCGCCGTAAACTTGTTTTTTGAATGCTAGCTTTAAGGTGATTTAAAAATCAATGAGTGTGTTGATTACAACGACTTTGGAAAGACATTCGGGAAAAGATAACTGATGTTTGTTTGATATGGCGTTATGCTCAACGTACTGAAGTACCTCTACATTGTCGAAAGCATGAAGTCATCCAGTATGTCCAGATAGCTATCACGCCGAATGGTTTTGGACACTTTTTTTTTTATAGAAATGTCATTTGGTTAATTATATATTTTTATTTATTTATTTTTGTTTTTATTTATTTATTTATTTATTTTTGTATCCTTCGGCGTTAATCAGCTATATATATTAAAATCTATGCATTACAGCCAAGAAAGCTTGCAAGCATCCACCTGCCACCACCACCC
Source organism: Typopeltis vanoorti (assembly GCF_054136105.1). NCBI lineage: Eukaryota > Metazoa > Arthropoda > Arachnida > Uropygi > Thelyphonidae > Typopeltis > Typopeltis vanoorti. The sequence continues at coordinate 59,789,158 of NC_143555.1, read as the reverse complement.
CCACCGTATGAGACTGGCTTAATACTTCTGTCGAAAAGTTCTTATAGAGGTTCCTTGCGCCGGAATTGGAACCGCCTAGTTGGATAGACCTAGGTCTTTTCAATCAAAAACTAATTCATACTAACTAATAGCAAACAGAAATGAAATTCCAGTTATATTTTTGACTCTCTAAATTATGTATACATTTTAATTAACATATACAAGTTAAATAAAAAAGGATAGTGAATAACCGAACAAAAATCAATGCAAGTAACTGAATTCTCATAACCAATAAATGTAATTAATTTTGAATAATTTAAATTACTTAAAAATAACATTCTCAGGTTTTAACTATGACTCACTTTTTATTTGCTCCACCACCCTCCTTAGGATCAGAAATCACAAGCTCCTGATATAGGATAGGTATACTTTTTAAAACAACGGGAAAAGAAAAAAAATTATTTGTTAATATATCTTTATTTATACTTATCAATCATTTTAATTAATTATAGCAAAATCGGTGAAAATGTTAGAGGATAATTTATCTTAATATCCTTCTTCTATGAAGAATATTCGGAGAACTAAATTTTAAAAATATACCAGAGAAAATATTAAAAACAGAAAATAATAATAAATAAAATAATAAAAAGAAAGATAAAATAAAACTTCTGAATTTTCTTTCAAGAGAAAAAGTAGAGTTAAAAATTCTGTACGTGCATTTTGTATCTTCAAAATGCCAGTTCTGGCCACTTCTATCTCTTTTTTACCATGTAAGATAACTGCTGAAAATTGTTTTTTGTTTTCGCTAAAAATACGGGTTCTTAGAATACCACCTTATGTAAATGACCATTGTTAGGATGTTAATACTAAATAAATAATTATATAAAGAAATTTCACTTGATGGATGTTCATCTGCTAAGTAAAGAAAGTTTTCTTGCACTGCGCTTATAATTTTATCTCTTGCTAGTCTTTATTTATGTCCTAACGCTGAATAAATAAAAAAAGAAAAAAACTGCTAGACTATATATTTATGAAAAGCACTTAGTAAAAATGTAACAAGCCATGATCTTAAGAACATTCGAAGTCTGATAACGCAGTACAAAAATCAAAATCTCTCTTTAGTCTGAAAGGGGAATTATTTAGCATATTTTTGTATAATTAGGTTCAAGTTAACTCAGTCTTAAGTCTCGCATTAGATGAATAATAGTGTTGGATATTGTGAGCTAAGCAACTTCCTGGATATGTTTAATAATTGATGATTTACCTCATCTAAGTGTGTGATTGCTTATCTCGTTTTCCTGGGCACTTTTCACACTGACTGTTGAACAATAAAGGGTTGTCATTGTTAGACGCACTCACTGACACACATTATGATGAATAGGCTGGCCGAAGTCCTCTGCATACATACCGAGCAGTTGGTGGTCAATTTAAAAATAAAAAAAGAGAAGCTCATCTTTGCCTTTCCAAGAACAGCATGTCCTTTACGTCGCCCTCCCCCTTGGGTGTACCATCAGAGATAGGACATTTTAATCTCGGGAAATAGTACCTATCGTGATTCTTTGCTGCTACTTCGCTGACGAGTTCTGTGACAGAGATTTATGTTATAGAGGAGAATCTGGCTCCAAGCTGGACTGCCGCCTTCCTGCTTGCCTGACGTACGCTACTCAGGGTCGGCAGATAAAGAACACTTTTTATCCCCCCCTCTCTCTCTCTTTTGTTTTCTTTTTCCATTGTAGGTAAAAAGATAAAACAAAATGCACTTGGTGGGTTGTTTGTTTCTAAAACTAGAAGTTCTTTACAAGAACAGATTTTGCTGCCTTGGAAGTGTAGTTCTGCAACCTCGAGCATACGTCAAACTGTAGTCGTTCCATTCGTTTCTGGTTAAAGAAACTACTTTATTGAATGAAAAATTCTGTAGGCACATTGTATGGACAGCATATAAGTCTTTGCTCTTTGACTAGTTTCGGCGACATAGGTAAAAGTAACTCTGTGTGTGTGTATACATGGGGGAGGGAGAGAGAAAAGAAAGAAAGAGAGAGAGAGATTAGATCTGCCAGAAACAGGAGAAAGAAAATGATGGTCGTAGCATTAGCCATTGCTGTTGTTTACTTCAGATGGCATATCATTTCCTGCTAACCCATAGATCTACTTTGAGAAAACAATATTTCTTCCACTGCAGGGACTTTGTTTTCTTAAGCGGGAAATAAGCGATATGATGCATCTTCAATCTGCCCTTTACAAATTGTGTTTATAGTATTCGCGATTAGCAAAAGAGATTTCATCCTGTACGAGAAAAAAAAAGCTATGTTTAAAGGTGGAATTTTTGATTATCGATACGGTACGTATGCGAAATTAAATAGCTCATGGCAACTACCTGTACATAACTAATATGGTGTATATATTAATGGGCGTGTATGCCGTGTTCATTTATAGTTCTGTTAAAAATTCTGAATTTAATTATGTGTATCTTGCGTGACTATTAATTAATATTAATAATATGCGAGTTCATAGATCTACCTTTTTAAAATTTTTTAAAACAAATTAAATTAATAAAGAACTCCAGGGTTGTGTAGTAGCACTAAATGTTCTCTCTCTTTCTGCTCCAGGATTAAATTGTGAGACCACCGTCTTCGCCTCTCTTCCTGCTCATCTGAAGGTCAACTTAAACTTGTTGAAAGTCAGAGTAAAACTCTTTCATCATTGATTAGCGTGGGTGGCGGAAGTTTATCCTTGCAGTGAAAAACGAAAAAAAAAAAAAAAATGGTGTGTATACACATGCACGTGTAAGTATGAAAATTGTATTTAAATATAATTTTCTTCTCATTCGCTGACGGAACAGTCGATGTTACGCAAATCTTACCTGGAAAAAGGTGTTGTATGTAGAGTGTTGGGAGGGGAAGGACTTCTATGATGTTGCGAAATGAAGTGCTAAGCAAGGTGTTTCGCTCGATTGTCATGCGCAGAGTAATTTTCTTTGTATTCTTTCATTATATGGATATATGGTTCAGCAGCAGTAAAAGTACTTTTCATTATTACGATTGCTCATGTTTCCGTCTTCCTCCAAAGTCGCTTATTTCCTTGAAGATATTGTACTGTACTTATTCAAAGGAATGCATTTTTTTCCCCATGTATGTGTGTGTGTACCGGCCTAGTGGTGAGCATATTCCCGCTTCAGCAAAGAGGCTGCGGGTTTGAATCCCGCGTAGGCACGGATATCCACTCTCCCAATATGGACTGGTCACCATGGGAGTAGTAGATGCGAAACCTCCCGCAATGGGAGAGGCCTTCGCCCTGCAGTGGGTAGAAATATAGGCATTAAAAAAAATTATTTTTTACACACACACACACACACACACACACACACATATATATATATATATATATAATTAATTAAATAAACTATATCTTTCCTGTTATCTCCTAAACAGAGTCCTGCGTGTGCAATAAGAAAGTTCGTTCTGGTAATATGATATCCGCTATGAATGTGTTAAAGTGTATTTGTTTCAGATTACGGAGATTTGCCATCCTACCTGAATGATGCTCTGAACTTCATTTTTAAATCATTTAACTTGATATTTTGAGATGAGACTTGCGACATAAAGATTGAATAATATAAGCACGTAAACACAAGAAAGATATTTAATTAGCCAAATATTTCGGTCTGAAAATTGCAGACCATCTTCAGTGGCACTACAAGAACAATTTTAAAAAATACAAGTTGGAATAAGTTTTAAAAGAGGTATACCGTGAGTAGACATATCGATACAAAATTAATAACGGAAAAAACTCACGTACAAAGGCGAAAATTATACTATTAAATAATCTTTGTACGTGAGTTTTTTCCGTTATTAATTTTGTATCGACAAGGTGGAATATTAACAGTAGATCATTTAAAAATAGAACAAGCCGCATGATGTTATTCCCTTTAATACTTAGTGATATAACATCACGCGGCTTGTTTTATTTTTAAATGATCTATTGTTAGTATTCCACCTTGTATTTTTTAAAATTGTTCTTGTAGTGCCACTGAAGATGGTCTGCAATTTTCAGACCGAAATATTTGGCTAATTAAATATCTTTCTTGTGTTTACGTGCTTATATTATTCAATCATTTAACTTATTCTGCTGAGTCTCGCATAACAGTGACCACTTATGCACGTTGAACACCAAAGTTCCTCACAGAGTAGTGGAAGTTCGCAGTTAAACCGAACTGTTAAAAGTCACGCCAGTGACTCTTGAAGCCAAGTACTGTGGAAAGTTACCGTACATTACTCTTATTACATATCGTGAGGCGCCAGTTTGACTTTGCTTTAATTCCGATTCTACGTTTATTATCGATCCATCACGTTTATTCAACAGTGCAGACATTACCGAACTTGCAGTGTATTTTTAATTAATTAATTTATTTATTTATTTATTCATATGGAGTTTCCTCCCTTTTCTCCCCCGTCCCTATTGGGGAGAGTTGAGCCCCCTCATGGGGGGATTAAGTATTTATGGCTGTAGATCCGTGTGTGTTCACGGGGCCGGTTTGCCTGCTTGCGGGATGAAAAACCCCAGATAAATTGGGGGAAAAAACCCTGCTGTCCACGCCCAAGACCGGCTAACTTGTCTATGGCTGAGGAAGATCCTTAAGCTACTCACGTCGACGACGGGAATCGAACCTAGGACCCTCCTTCCCCAGGTATATGGTTGCGAAGCGCAAAGCCACTAGGCTAACCGCGCGGACTATTTTTAAATAAATGCATTTAATGAAAGAAAAGGCATTGAAAAATAACGAAAAATGGATTTAAAAAAATCCCATCGTTTTACTATTCCTTTTTTTTCCTTTTCCTCTTTGAAAGTGTTATCGTTCAACCCGTTTTCAACAATTTATTCATCCACTTGCCTACTTTATAAAAATAAATAATCCCCCCCCCCAAAAAAAAAAAACATACCTCATATATTAAAAAAAAGTGAAGTGAGCCAAATACTGAGAAAGAAAGCAGGAAGTTAGCTGCAAATTGCAGTATGTTTTAATTATAATAAATATTTGAATGAATTGAATGCTTTTCAATTTTATAAAGCATTGTCGAATTTCACAGAAAAGGGAATCCGCGTTTTTTTAAATATTCAGTTCCGAAGTTAAACTTATAGCCACTGTTACGAATTTGTACAATAACTAATCACTCATAACAAGAATTGCACCGCTCAGGTAAAAATATTGCTATAATGAATGCTCGTTATAACCGATTAGAAATAATCTTGGTCCACAAGAAACACAAATACAGCAGTAGTTGAGTTTTCTTTCATATTACATATCGCAGTGATTGTAATTAAATTAAATACTATATTTAATTCAATAGGAATTTACAATCAATTAAAAAATATTCGCATGAGAGTATATATATTTGCATTAGTGTAATAACGACAGGAAATCATACTTGACTTAATACAAGTCTTGGAACATATACCGCGTCTACATAGTGTGAACGAATCAAAGAACAGTGGCTTGCGCATCATATTCAAATTTTGTTTCCGTCCCATTCAAGTGTTATTGTTATTATTATCGTTATTCTGACAATTAGTAGCAAAAGTTGATTCCAAAAGCTTGTCGCGCGGTAACGCTTAAGACAATGTGGAATCAATCCGTTACAGAGAATTAATTTGATAGTCCAGGATGAACCAAAACAAAGAATAAAACCTGAATGAATTGTTGAAAATAAACACTGTAATTTGTTGAAGTAATTGATTGTGATTAAGGATAATTTAGTTTGAAGCGGTCGTTTACAGCTCCTGTAATATTTCACGACTAACGCCCGCAACTTGTAAAAATCCATTCTTTTGGCAACTGAGGAAAACCAAAGTAGGCGTTGCAGCATAAACAATAAAGCAGTACTTTTCTTACAGCCGAAATATGTTCTTGTATTTCATATTATTGCATTCATACTATGAATGCAATACTTTTAAATAATACGAACAAAGCCAAGTTCTCTTTATATGCAGTACTACTTACATCGGATTATTATGGTATTTAAAATTCCATTCATTTCCAATATAGTCAGTCCATATTGTATATGAAAGGAAGGTTTAAGATATGAGTATCCCCCTTCTGTTCTGTCTCTTTTAAAGAGGCATGAACTTAAACGACTCTGTTTAATTTTTTATCCATCTTAAGTCTCGTATACTGAGCAGAAAATTATGTATTTATTCCACTCTGGAGTTCCGCAGTACTGTTACATTTTTTATGAAAGTAACTAGCTGTAAACGGTAACGAGAAAATTTTTTTCGGAGATAGTTCACTCATCCGGGTTTTCTGTAGAATTGAAATTAATAATATTTATCACACGTCCGTTATAACCGTTATTAACCATTAATTCTACAGTAACTTTGTAGTACATGCCGAAAGATTTTATCTGTCAGTTTCATAATCTGATGAAGTGCATTCAAAGTAATCGAAATCAATAGCAACTACATGGGAAATATTGGTATTCGATCTGTGTTATATGATTCGATTTCTTTCAAACCCATCACGACTACCGTGACATCCTCCCCGCCACATATGAGCATGTATGTGTGGAGACGAAGGGGGAGGGGGATTGTCTGGAGACGTGTTTCCTGTCAAGAACAAATTGTGACTAGACTTCTTTTCTCGTGTACCCGCATTTCGGCCGTCGACCTGCGGGTAGAGATGTTAGAGACATTTTGAATATTTGATTGTCGGACACTGCAGAAACCACTGCCTTCAACTGAATAAAGACGAGCAGGGAGTGGTCACGCAGTGTGCTTCAGAAAACTTGTCTTTCTCCTGGTGAGGGGGAAGGTTGGCGATGGGGGGGGGAGACAGTATACTTTGCATCGTGTGGAAAGATCATTGCCACTGGTGAAGACGTACTGGATTCTTCCTCGCAATTTCTTTGAAAGTAATTATTTCTAATTCATACACCTGTTCTTCGTGGCGTAATTCTTTTTCCGTCTTGGATTTATTACTCTGACCTCGGGTATACTTATAAATAAGATATGGAAATAAGTGTTAAGAAACATATGGGAGATCATGCATTCAAATATAGTTTTATGCTGAGTAATGAAAGGTATGCCTGTACAATGTCCTTATGCTATATTCAATCTTAATTTTGAATTTATTAAATTCAGTATTTTTTCTCGTCTCTCTTAACAGTTCTTTGATATTCCAGAATGCAAGTGCAAAATATAAATGCCTATGAATAGCAATTCTACAGCCGATGAGACTAATCAGAAGTGGCATAAACGACATGTTAACCAAGCAGGTCGTTTATGCCACTTCCTTTCTCTAGTAATGCTTTTCAAGGATCTGAATGCTCTTTATTTTAAGCTGATTAAAACTTCATTAATAATAAAATGCCAATTCTTAACAATTTTTATGTTCATGGATAGAGCATTTTTTACTTTGTGAAAAGAATCAGTTTTTATCTTAAACCTGTTACTTCTTTCAAAGAATGATAGCATTTTCCTATTCCACTCTGGCTTGACAAATTTTAATGACTTTGGTATTAGACATCTTCATTAAAATTTTGTCGAACCATTTTAATTTGAATCAGATAACTTTTCTTGCCAAAATATAATAATATAAAACGATACAAAGTTGTTTGCCATAGTTATTTGTAACACACACCTTTAGACGAGTAGCACGCAGATACTAGGCAAGTATCGTCATTGTTTATCAGAGCGACTGTACTGTGGCCATGAGACGTCCTTGTGAGCACTAAAAAATAAAATAGAATGTCTCACTGTTATCATTAATGTTGTTTGTCAAACTTTTGAATATTATTAATGTAAGGGGCTACTACATTATAAACACGGAAGTTTAGTTAATATAAGTTGAGAGACATTGTGTTAGGGAAGACTCATTTTTATAGACTTAAGGAAATTAAATGGAATTTAATAATAATCACTGTAATTACGGAGTGCAATGTTCAGGAAAGTGGACTTATAGGGAGTATTGGTTTAATTTAATCACGTTACCGGCCAGGACGTATATATACGTCCACATTTCCATGGATGCGAAGTGCATATTAAAATTGTAATACCATTGATATTACATTGAAATTTATGATGGTTACGAAGCTGTTGAGGATGCGTATTTGATCTTTAATGGCCAGTAAGGTGTTAAGTAACTGAATTATACAGCATTTCATTACAATTGTGTTCTAGGTGTGAAAGGGAAAAACGATCAGAAACGTAATAGGCATTCGGTGTTAATTTTAAGTGTAGTTTTTTCACAATCTGTGGTGTTTCTATGTAGTCTTTCTATTGTTTTTCACAAACATTCGAACCAAGTACTGACATCATTAAAACGATCGTCCTAATCATCTTATAGATTAATACTGCATATCTAACACTCTTTAGCTGGAAGTCATCCCACACGGCAAATTTTATTCTCCCAGAGAACTGCACCCTAAAAGTAGTCGCAGCATTAAACTATATAATAAAATTAGAAAATGTCATCAAGAAGCGAATTCCCAATTTTTTTTATTTTAAATATAATAAGACTGCTTTATTTTTTACTTCTATTTTCTCAATAGTTCTTGAACAGAACTTTCATTAAAGAATGTGATTACAAGAGAAAATGTGAAAGCAAAGGAAATTAACATCTTCTGTGTGTACTTAAACGCCGTGCCACGTAATGAGAAATTTGGCTACCGACGAAACTATTAAGAACTGCTTCTATGGATAGTTCTTAATTATAACATAGTTAAAATATGAGAAACGTAATTAATCTGAAGATTAATATTCATATGGCGAGGTTCTTTATACATTGTGGTCATCAACTATTTAATTCCGAGTTATTTTATTGTCCCCACCTACTTTATTTCTTCCTTGGTTTTGTATTTAAGCGGTGCTCGAGCAGTCTTTATACTCCAGAGAATTGTAGTTCACAAATGAAAGTGTGGAGAATTTATTTATTTTTTAGAGGGCTTGCTTCTAAACCTTGCAAATTCCTTGATTGTAAAATGATCAAATACTTAATAAATATCGCATTACTGATGACATCATTGGAAAAAAGGACGTATTAAAGGGATTAGCAACCGCCTTCATTTCAGAGAGATAGATTGCTTAAATTTTATGAAAATCCGAGTAATAATTGACTGTTCAGTGGGATTCTGGCGGCTTCAGTCTTCCGTACTGTTAACGAAATTCTTATCACAAAATACCGTGTTGAACTATTTATAATTTTCTATCAGCAAGAAACATCAGCTACTATCCATTTCTGGATCCATATATAAAGGAAGGTTTTAAATATTTATACATTTCTAACGTCTAAATGTGTGTGTGAGATGAGAGAGAGAGAGAGAGAGAGAGAGGATGACAAAATGACGTGTCTTAACGGTTCAGATTTTCTGTCAAATAATAGAAAAATATAACTGCACCGCACACTCATCTATGTGTTGGTCAGAATTTGGCCAACACACAAGACCAGAATTTGGTTCAGCTCCCCCTCAAGAACGCAAGGAATTTTTCCAGGCATTTTTCTACCTAGGTTCAGACTGTACAGATATAGGTAGTTTTGCTTATTTATAGATAAGCCAGCTATTTATTCTATTTTTATTTGTTTATTTATTTTTAAATAGACTCTCCTGAAAGCATACAGTTACCGGGCATACTAATGCCTCGGTCAATCCTACTTGATTCAGTACTAATTTGCAATATACGTAATAGTAGTCCGTTTTTATTAAATAATAAATTAATACCGGCTTAGTTAAATAATTAATTAAGCCCGTTAAGTTTCTAATTTATGAAACGTCTGATTATTGGCTAAATTGCGAAAACTTTATATCCAGATGTTAGTCGTTACTTTAATATCTAAATTATTTAACGCGACAGGAAAGGGTTATGAGAGTTTGGCTGTTTTTAAGACCGTACACGATATATACATTTGCAAGGAACAGGAACTGCATTCGGCTCTCTTTTTTTTTAATAATTTTTTAATTTTTTTTAAATTCAAGTTGCATTCCTTTAGGAAAACAGTTGAATTATTTTAATATCATGCAGGATAAATTATAAATCCTGATTTATTTCCATTCTATTGTTATTTTCTTACCCATACTCAATATATGCACTCGGTGATTTGTTGAGTTTATAATAAAGTCAGACCAACTGGAAAGGATCCCTCTTCTACTGATTTTCTATGTGCATTCTAACAAATTAGGAACCTAGAGGTCATTGAACGTGCGCACAAGGATTTTGTCAACGCGTGTCATTAACAGCTTATTCATCTCACCAGCTGCAACCTCTTGACATAACATTCATGAAGCAATAGCCATTTTACCGAGAAAGCATTACAGCTTTGTATTGTCAGAATGGCCGATAAATGCCTTAATCCTTTGTTGTAGAACTATTTTTCAGTTTTCCTGAGAACATGGTCAACGCTGAAGATTTTCACAGTCAATAATTATGAATGATAATGATCGGTACGTACAGACCTTTAAGGCCCAACGACACGCCAAAATAGTTTTCGTAACCATAAATTTAAGATAAGGTGGGTTAGTGTTATTCCTAAATTTGCATTTTTGTATGTACGTTGCGAATGTTCTCCTGGCAGGTTTACCTGGTTGCTGGGCGAAAAACACGAGCTTCCGAATGGAGAAACTCTCCAACCTGATCAAGGTTCTTTCGGAGACGGAATTCGAACTTGTCTTTTCGGCCAAAGGAGTTTGTCGAAACCGGATGATTTACGGATGCCCTTTTCACTATGGTGAAATCGCTTGTGTAAGAATCTGTAAAAACGTTTTTGAAAGCTTTCTCTTATATTTTTTTTTAGAAAGTAAAAGGCATAATATAAATGTCTAAAAGTATATACCAGCATTATGACTACTTAGACATCAGCAAATTTAAAGAGGTCGTGATTTACGTTTACTGAGAAATTTGCTGAGTAAATTAAAACTATTCACTCACTAGAAAGGAGAAATTTAAAAAAGAAATGTATGTCGAAGTAGGATGTGACGCAAAGTACAAACTTTTCCAATGGTCGTTTTTTGTTTTCGGTGGGGAGATACACTAAATGTGTGTCCTGTGTGAAGAAAACGAAAAAACAAACAAAACGGAATATCAGATACAAAGCTGTCAGAATATCTCGATGGTTTATTGTGCGAAATGTGAGTTTTTATCGTGTTTTGAGTGACATTGTACACTATTGTGCTTTAGAAGCCATGTATGGAAAATATTAGTTACACAGATTATCCAAATACATATTGATCATTTTTATTATTGGCTTAAACTTATCAGAGGGCGATGTGAAATGAGCAATTGACTTCCATTTTCCTGCATTGTGGACTTTCGGCATGTTTTGTATTTATTAAATCAAAATGTACAGTTTAACATAATTAGTATATACAATTACTACTAATCAGGAGTAGAAAACACCGCCGTGAGGATGCACTTAATCTCTGAAATAGTGAGACCTACATTTTCTAAAACTTTAGGGCTGAAATCAGTCCATCTTCATTTTATTGTATTTAAACAATAATAAAATCATCTTGACAAGAATATATTATTCATCCAGTTAACTGAAATATCTTACTGAAAATTTTCTCTTATCAATGTAAATAGAAAAATATTCAAGAAGTCAAAAACAGTAGTTCACATTTATCTTTATTATCCAAATGAAATAGATGATCACTAGCGTTTGATGTGATTGGTGATTTTCTAACCTAACTAGATTCTCGTTAAGTTTTAGGCGCACCTCTCTAAGTGACTACGGGAATGTCATATAGGAACATTTATTTTCTCTACCATCCTTCGCCTATTGAACCAATTGCAATGGACTAATTAAATTTATAATCGATATGCTCATTAAAATTCATTTTCATATAATTTTGGAGAGTAACAGCTGCATATATCCGTATATAATATAGTAGAATGGCTTTCTAGATTGTAAATTACTCTGTAGATTTTATTCCTAAAGCAATAATATGTGGATCTACACATGTGGATCTTTATAATATGGTGTAGATCCATATATTGCAAGCAATTCCGGATAGTGATGGACAACAATATTTCAAAGATGTGCCAAAATAGTATATATAATAGTATATTTCGTTGTTATTTCGTTGCGTATCCCGTCACACGTTCATTTTTACATAGTTTATATGTACTGATAAGAACCTTCAGTTATAGGTGATTTTTAGGTTCTGATTGCTTACTTATTTATTATTAATATTATTATTACTACTAATGTTACTTTTTTGTGGAATATTAGTTATGGTGATTTGCGTTCACTCCAATTGACATTTATAATCAATATGAGTAAACGATTTTCTGTATTTATTTCTTTTTTTACACATTTCTGCCGATTTTTGTATATATTCTAACTTTCGTACTATTAACTTAACTTTGCTAAGCGAGAAATAGTTATTTAAATACAAGCCCCGATTAACCATCATTGCAAAAGCTTGTCGCCCTCTAGCGACAACTGATAGCGATACATGAATTGGTTTATCGTGAAATGAACTTCAACCAGTGGAAAAGCAAACAGAAACTGATCTCGGATATCGTTCTTGTCAAATTGAGGTCTGTTTCGTGAATGGTTTCATTTACAGTTATGGCTTGTTGTGTTTAACGTATTGTGTATCCTACTAAGCCACGATGATGTGCTCCTTCACCTTTCGCACACTTATCACTTCCAGGACTTCCTCCTGAAGGAGCATTGAATTGAATTGTTGCCAAGAGAACATAGTTCGGCGCAAACGCAATTTCTGAGTATTACTATTCTCTATTATGAACTGCTTTCATGCACATAAATTCCATCTCACCAGTTTCTAACTTTTCGACTGTGAAGTGATTTTTGTCCTTGAATGAATTTTTCCACTTTACTGCATTCTCATTTTACTTTCTGTAAAGGAAAGCGGAGTTATCGTGAATTGCTGCACTGCAATTTCACTTTCATTTCAAAAATATGCTAATTTATCGTTTAGAATTTTTTATTTAGAAGATCTTGGTTTTATTTTTAAAATTTTAATATAGCGTTTTTTTTGTGTTTTGTGGCTTTAATGTTTTCCTTCTGGAGGGATAAAGAAGCAGTCTATAAAATAAATACACATATAAGAACACTATATAGGTCACTGCAAGGAATATGTTCTTTATAGTGTGTTACTGCTTCCTTTGAATTAGTCCGAGATCTCAAAGACATATTATTTCGCTTCATTTCTTTTGAGAAAAGAAACCTTTGTACGAACTGATCTTAGTTACCGCTCTCAACAGTATTTTAAGCTCGTTTCTTCTTTCTAAATTTCAGTCTGTCTTGTTTTAATATTGCATTCTTTTCGCTGTGATCAAAGTCCGATTGAGAAACGCTTATGGGAAATGAAGTAGAAATGGTGGAGATCCCTAGGAAATATTCCAGATAGAAAACGTAATCTATATTATCTTCAGCGAAATATGTTTTCAAAATGTTTAAAAACAGCCATCTGACGTTTCTAGATATTATCAACAATGATTTATTATCATTTATTTTATTTCCCAGAATTCTTTTCTGGTTTACTTTAATTAGGAAATTTGCCCCAGAATGCTGACATTTTAATTTCCTCCCGAGTATAATGGCAAATTTTGATTTTACTTTAGCGTAAGATGTATTTGAAATATTGATGTATACAGGCCGAGCCGCCCTACTTTTGCCGGTTTCAACGATGCTCTTTGCTTGAGAGACCTGGAATCGAATCTCGTCTAGGATGCGAAGAGCCTTTATCAAGACTTTCCTGAACGGTGAGTTAGCTGGCCTCATGCGGTGGTGGTATTTTATTTATTTATTTATTTTTTGTTTGTTTGTTTTGAAACTCTGGTTTTGGATATCACAAAACTGGCATACTGACAGAATAATACACGCCATTGAAAGACATGTAGACTATGCCGATAGGATTAACCACTCTTTCAGAGCATCAATCAGGCTCCAGAGATGCCGAGTTACTTGACTGTTATTGGCCATTGTCTAACATGTAAGAGATAATAGATCATACCCCCCCCCCCCATCCCGGAGAAATTTTCATGCGATTTTGGTCAATGCGTTGCATGTACGGATTCTTCACAAATTTCGTGTCAAGCGGAACGCACAAGAACCACCGAAGAAACGCCACAAAATGGATGAACTAATTGACATCGCGTACTGTTAACGAAAATTCTATCAAATTTCTGTTACCATCGAAATATTCCGTGAAAGGTATTTAAGATATTTTTTTCATGAAACCAAGCAATTCAAATAGCATTAAGCTGGAAAACATCTTTAGTTGTGTTCCTATCTTAAACTGGAGTATCTTACGTATTAAAAAAAATTAAATTAAATTAATTAATTAATATCAACTTCAAAAATAATGATTAGCCACCAAGTTTGCTATCACTTTGAATGGAATCAAATTCTATATTTCGAAGGCTGTCTCATCCAAAAGTTACACCATGGAGTATTGACGAATCATACAACTGATTGCTTGACAGAAATCCCTGGAAAATGACTATCTGCGTGCAGTAACTATTCACAAAGCAAATGTGAACGATGTGAATAATGCATTGAGCTGCAGAATCCTTAGAGTTGAAAGATAAACTATTTGAATGGGCGTGGACATTAAAGACAGGAATAAGACTAGTGGAAAAAGGATAATTTTACCCATAAATTTAATTATAGTATCAATATGTAACACCACGCAAGAGAATTATGAAAAGTAATATGTTTTCTCAGCTGTTAAATTCCCACAAAGCAGCAAATCGGCCGCCCCTGCGTTTCAGCTCTTGAAGACGACATATTACGTTGCGGTGATAATATTATGCGAAAGATTCTCCTCTGTCGATATTTAGATCATTTGCCTTCTCTGCCGTGGGTTGTTTTTATATTTTATTTAAATCTTGAAATTTTTAGTAGCTTGTGCAAATTGCAATTGCGATTAAAATGCAATAAAGTTGAAAAAAAAAGTGATAATAGTAATAATTATGATATGAAACTATAAATTTATTTCAAAGGATTACATTTCTTTCAAAAAATAGGTGCTTATTATTCGAGTATTTGCTCATTGATTCAAGATGAAGTTCAGAGAATCTCATTTGTTTATAATTGTGATT
Organism: Typopeltis vanoorti; assembly: GCF_054136105.1. Classification (NCBI taxonomy): domain Eukaryota; kingdom Metazoa; phylum Arthropoda; class Arachnida; order Uropygi; family Thelyphonidae; genus Typopeltis; species Typopeltis vanoorti. The sequence continues at coordinate 59,774,122 of NC_143555.1, read as the reverse complement.
TCATTCTGAAGTTAAGAGCATTTTATAGCATTGTTAAATTATCGTCTCAATAGTTGGATATTTGTGTTTGTTTTCCCAAACTTATTTTATTAGGTTCTGCTTCATCACTCGCTTCACTTCTCTAAGTAGCACGAGTTGCAATCACCAGATGATTTTGCATTATCATTATGAATACTTATGAATTCCAGTTTTCTCATTTTCAGAAATCATTAGCTGAAATGTTCTTATTTTATCTTTCTGTACTATACTTCTCAGAGAGAGAGAGAGAGAGACGTTGTTTTTCTTCGCTTCTTCGTAGGAAGAAAGAAGCAAGTGCTATCTCAATAATTATTGGGATAACACTTTATTTCAGAGAAACCAAAATCACGAGCTCGCTCGCAATTATCAATAACGTATAGTCTTTCTTTGGTCATAATTACATTTTCCACTCATCTCGATATGCTCTACATTGGAGCATGATAATAAGTCGGGTATTTTGGATAATTCTCTTTATAGATGATAAATTTATCCTTATTGCATGCGCTGATTATTTCTGCATCTGACTTTCCCGTTAATCTTAACGCTGTTCGCTCTTTTGGATTAAGATCGCAATATGTGCAAGCTAGTTAGGTTTTTTGAAATGCAGCATATCATGGTGTAACATTATCGTGTTGAAAGTGAATGGGCCTCTTCGTAAAACTTTCATAAGGTAGGAAGCATTGATTTATCTGAAAGTGTTGTGTCTGCTGGTTTTTATTCTTCCAGGTACTGTACTCAAGGATCTACAGTAAATTTATACCAAGAGAAACATCTCGCTCCCGACCATTACTTGTCCTCCACCAGACTTTATAAGTTGAATAATGAAGGGCATAACGCGTTTGTTCCCCAGTCATCCGTCATCACCACCACACTGGCCCCATTCAATTGGAAAATGGGATAGGGATTCTTCGCTCCATGTCACGAATTGAGTGCTCTATGGACTTAACACCGGTGTATACTTAAGACTGGTATAAGTGCGTGCTGTTGATTTTCCTGACTGATGTTTGGCTTATGCGTAGCTGCGTTTCTGTATAAACCGAGACTCCATAAAGCTCCTTACGTACGCCCTACTACTAACCTCCTGCCCTGTTGATTGAACTCCTAGTTACCGTTTCCAGATTGGACTGCAAGGATTTAAGTATTCCCGGCCCCCCAGATATCTTAGTGTTAACCTAATGGATCTTCCTGCGGGTTTCTTAGCTGTGGTTACTCACTCCATTTATTGGCTGATAATATAGCTTAGAGTTAATTTTGGGTGAGGCAGTCTTTAAATCAGTACCACAAATGGTTAATCCATTGATATGGAATCCTGTGATACTCTTTGAAGTCCTTTAAGTTCTTTTCCTTGTGTATTTTAAATATACAAATAAACGTTTGCCGTATATATTTGTAACCCAACCAGGGAAGGTTGTAAATTTTTTATTTATTTATTTATTTTTTAAAAAACTTCGCATTAAAAATAATGCTACATACTATGACCCCGCATGTTAGACCAGAAAAAAAGCCTAAGCCCCAACAATATCCTGTGCTATCCAACTCCACACTTGTGGATTCGAGAAGGAATTCTGTTGCAAATCCTCCATGCCGCCAGTGTGCCCTGCAAGGCACGCAAAGAGAGTATCTTGAAATCACTCCGAAAGAATCCAAATCTGAGAAAGTCCATGTAACTTTACTGACACTGTACACATTTTAAGGATACAGTTGCAGAGATCAGTTTTGGTACATTGTAGTGTTCTTCCAGAAGTAGCCGCACCAAGTTTTGGTATTCAGCATAGTAGGTAGCTTTCTCATGATGGGCGGTAGTGAGTGATCGCCCAGCACCCACAACTTGTACGTTACACTACGACTAACTCATCTACTCTCTTTACTATAAGGTCAGGTTTCTTTAATCCAATTTTAGTCCTACAGTGCTGTTGGACTGTTGTTGTCTAATCTTTGTTTTTACCTATTATTTATAATCTTCACTATTGCATTGTGTCTTCTGTCACGTACTCCATGTTTGCGATGACAACATTGAGCAACACGAGCCAAAGTTTCTATACTCTGACAACCTGATCTGCGATTCTTGTCATCACTTCTTCCCCAAATTGTACGAGCTCGAATCGGCAGAGTATTAATTCTCCTCCTAATTAAATCTGTATATGCAAAACTAGACAGGAAGTGAGTCCGTCCTTAATCCATTGATGTCGAGAGGAAACGTGTTTATATTCTTGTAATACAGCCCATCTTGTTTGTTGAGTTGAGGAAATCGTGATCGATGTCCTTTCATCAAGCACCATTCCAGGGAGAAAATTTCTGTAATCTGGAGAGACGTAATCTAGGCACTGACTATGGCAATGAAGGAATTCCATGAACACCATGGTTTACAGTGTCATGGAAAACTGCTAATGGCACATCGAATGGAAATAATGCGTCAGTGGTAGTACTGTGGATGGGTTAAGTGTTATATATGATATCCGGAAACCCTCTCTAGAGACTAAACTCAAACATGGAACTTCTTTGAATGACTTTGGGCCTTCAGTAAGTGAAGTAGTACTCTCAAACCTGGAAATCATTCATTCTTCATCCCAATCATTCACAAATATCTATACTGATGGTACGATTCGAACCCGTAACATATTGTTTGGAGAACGTTATCCACTCGGCTAACTAGACCGGCAGTATAGGCCATCTGCACTGACAGGCATATACACATCTCCTAAAGGAGAAGGTTTCATCCATTATTATTTCAACATATTCCATAACTCCCAGCTTGATTGCCTAGACCATCGGTTCCCAACCAGTGGTACACGTACCCCCCGGGGGTACGTGCTGGGCCACACGAAAAATAATCAGTAATGGCGGAAAAACAAGTAAAGTAAACAAAATGCAAAACGTTAGTTACGAAACAATAAATGCCAGTATTTAAAAACAGCTATTTTAAAAACAAGGGGTACAATTTATAGAAATGGGTTTAAAAGGGGTACACAACTGGAAAAAGGTTCGGAACCACTGGCCTAGACTAACCTTTGTACCGAATTGGGTCAGATCTATTAAAATTATACAGAGGAATGATCAGGCAACACATCAGATTTATTCCACATTTGATTACCTAATCAAAAAGTCACCTTAATAATTTGAACACTTTCTCTTTATAAAATGTTACCTCTAATGCTCATCCATTCAATTCAACGTATTTACTCACTGTATTCAACCTGAAGTAAATTTAAAATAGAAACTTTACTAATGAAATACTTCCCGCCAGTTACGAATAGCACAGACAGTCTGTTATAGCGAAAACTAGATTGGGTTATATGAACAACATGAACGAGTGCAGTTAAAGAAACAAGCGATGCTTTTACTAAGTTGCGTTCGAGTATATCCTCTCTCTCTCTCCCTCTCTCCAAGTGCTATTTAAAATGCAGAATCATTTCTTATAAATCCAAACGCAGATATTAAGAACCACTATCCAGTCCTTTGATAGAACCTTGTCATTACTACCTGCCTTCTGAGGTCGTATATTTCTTCTGTGTAAACACGTGCGGCAACTGCTCATCGGTTTAATTTCCGGTCTTGGAGGTAACAGAAATATACTAGCGTATCTTCAGACACAAGCAGAAAACTGACACGAGCAGAACACACTTCTTTGCAGAAGTCTTTCAATCAGTAGAATACTCCTTTTTCTGGGTCTCGTTGTTGCCGCCAGGGAGCCCCAAGTGTGCCAAGGAATAGAAAAATGTGTGGGAGTCTGCAGGGAGTAAATTCTGAGTGTTTGGGAATAGTAGGAAGCATCGCGGACGCTAGAGGAATTAAGAATGCCGTTATGGATATTGATCTTCCCTTAAAAACGGTTTATACGGATGGCAGGAGCACAGGCAGGGTTCGGGAAAAAGCCATCTCACTGAGCCAGATGTGCACTCGATCGTGCTGGTCGTGAACAGGCGCTTTCTGCAAGTAGATAAGGAGGATATTTTCCGATCAAGCTACACACCTATAAAGTCTTAGAATGCTGGTCATCATAGCTAAGACTAAGAAAACAACTTTGCTTCTATTTTTGGGTGATTTCCTTTCGCATAGTGCAGATTTAAGGGAAGTTTATATATAACATTAAGGACAGTAATGGAACTGCATTCGCTTTCATTGCTTTATATGTTTGATAAAATGACTTCGAATAGAGAGAGAGAGAGAGAGAGAGAGAGAGAACACACACACAGAAAGAGACTATATGATAAAGCTATATATAACATGTTGTAAGACTCTTCACTTTCTAGTGTTTTCTAATACAGTTAAATGAAGCATGTTTTAAACTTATTTTGAGAATTGTAGATGAAACTTATCAGATTATCATATCAGTGACAAAGTTATGCGTGGGCTGTTCAATAAGTAGTAAGACTAATTTTACTGTGGCGAAACCACTCATCACAATATTAATTTCTGTGGAATAAAGAAATGTTGCTGTATGTATTAACAAAAGAAGTTGATATATGGCGTTTACGGGCTGATGTGCCAGAGTTTCACGTGACTAAACGCAAGTACTCATCGGCGCGCCTACGAGGTGCGACCAGTCTTTGAAATGGAAGCGTCCTTGGAACAGCGTTATGCAATTAAATTTTGTGTGCGTTTGCAAAAATCGGCATCGGACACTTTTAACATGATACGCGAAGCTTTCCATGATGAAGCAATGTCGAGGGCAAGTGTTTTTCGCTGGCATAAAACTTTTAAGGAAGGAAGACAAAATGTGGAAGATCTTGAACGTGAGGGAAGACCTTCAACGTCCATCACAGAGACAATGATCAACATAGCAGCGATTATCATCAAGCACGTCAAAAGGAAGCGTCCATTGCTGAAGAATGACTTCTTATTGCACCACGATAATGCAAGGCCACATATTGCTGGTTGTTTAGTGGACGTTTTGCAGAAGAACAACACAGATATTCTACCACACCCTCCATATAGTCCTGATCTCGCACCGTGCGATTTCTGGCTGTTTCCTCAGCTCAAGAAACCACTAAGAGGCCGCCATTTCGAAAGCAACAAAGCATGTGTAAAAGCTGCGGAGGCGGCTTTGAAAGAACTCTCAAAAAACGGACTCTCACATGTGTTTAAGAAGTGAACGCAACGTTGGGACAAATGCATCGCGTCTCACGGTAGTTACTTCGAAAAAGACCATGTAAATGATGACGATTAAAGTTAATCTGTTTTCTGTATAAATATAGTCTTATTACTTATTGAACAGCCTACATATTTCTCGGGGTTTCAGGTATATTCGTCCTCCCACCACATCAATATCTGTAAAGAATAAAAAAATCTTTTTTTTTTTACTTGTACTAGTTTAATAAAATAAACTCTTCTCTGTGAAGCGTTTCTTTTTTTAAATTCAGCATTATATTCACTTTAATTAGAATCTTGAGGATTCTTATAATGACTAATAAATCATGATTATGACCTTTGCAAAACTATAAATGTAGAAATGTTGTCCTCTAGCAGAATATACAAATCAGCGAAAATAAAATGCAGTCAACAGACAAAAATTTCAAAATTTCAGATCAAATGCGATTTTAATTGAAATCCTATAATTCTGAGCGTTGAAATTCTCTTCCACAAGAACTTGCAAGATTAGGAGGCTGTTTAATGTCGAATGCTTGCTCTTATATATTCTGGACGTGTCTGAGATCCCAAATCATTCATTGTATCAGCCTATTGATGCATATTGTATTAGCATAATCAATAAGAGAAATATGTATTAAGCAAGTGATTGTTTTGTTTCGTGTACTCGGCTACTGAATTGAATTGATTCTGTCTGAGTTTGCAGTCGCTGACGTTATGTTTGCGTGCGTGGTTGTGACAACGTAGATTGTGACAATCTGCTCTTAACGACAGTAATTTCCGATCTACAGATGTTCTGCTGTGTAATAAGCTGTCTTTACAAACATTGAATTGCAAAAACCAGTGCATTTTATTCATTTTTTTCCAGTATATATATCCTTTTATAGTACTAATTGGATACTTCTGTGTCCAAATTTATACGCTTTTTTACTCAGTTATTACAGTATAAAAAGTGGAAGTTTTTGTTGGGCAATTTGTAAAATACATAAAATGCAAGTTATGTCTTTTTTAATCTAATTTTACTTTACGTATGGAACTATCAATAATTTTCTAATGTGTTGAAAAACTCGACTCTTGTTTGATAATAAAAATTTAACTAAAATAATGATCTATATTATTCTAGTTATCCGTACTTTGCTTTGAATATTAAGGGTAATTTGAACTTGATATCGAACGATATTAAAAGTAAATAGGATAGGAAGCATAGACAGCAACTTTTTTGTTATTGTTTTGTAATACAAGACTTTTGACAGAAATTGCTCAAAATGTGCTATTGGCATGCAATATTTCATTCGTTGCACGTGATATATCACAGTTTGGCAGTAGGTCGATCGTTTCAAAACATAACTCTGTAAATCCGATGCCTAGTGTTAGCCTTTGGTAGTCAACCGATCATCCAATCAATAAAGATTGCCATGATTTACTCGTATATTATCGCAAGTCATTTGAACAGCTGTTTCACTCTTCCGCCCATTCTTGTGATGGATTTCATGCGATTCACTAAAAGCAGCTGACTCCAGTTATTTTCAGAAACCATATTTATGCCTTGTTTCGTGCAATACATTTGATTAAGTTATGGATCACATTTTCTTAACTGTGGTTTATTCAACTTGTCTTGAATACTTAGCTAGTAACATGTTGGATTTCTTTATTTTATGAAATAGTTTTGATAGGATGACTAACGATATTTTTTGGTTTGGCTTGTTAATAAGCATATTCATTGAGCATTGCTATTTGTATTCATACATATTATATTCTATATTCTGGAAGTAGTATACTTCGTTTGACTTATTTAAAATGCACTATAAACGAGATTTAAGAAACTTCATTGTTAAATATCGTCTTCCATTCTGTATAAGAGGATATTCCTGAGTACAGAGTATAGAACTAAGGGAAATCTATTTTTATGGCTGGATGAAATAAAGAAAATCGAATGTTTTATAATTTGAAGTAATTTTAACAAATTAATGCACGTAAACCTCATACCAGCTTGGTTCGTCGAGTGCAATAAAATGTGCATGAATGGTTGTGAATGTGTATTGTTGGGAAAATAATTTCATCTTCTCGAGTGAGATAACTAGCCCCCCCCCCCCCCTCTTACTGGAGGCCTAAAATACGTTGAAAAAAGTTCCATGATCTCTAGAGCCGAATTTTCGGATTATGTTCAAAATTAACATTTTTTTTTTAAAATCTAACTCCCAATATTGATTGATATAATTATAGTACAAACACTGCCTCCCCAGACGATGTTTGTAATATAAATATTTCTTTTCTTTTCTTTTTTTTTTTAATTTTTTCTTTTTCTAAATATTTTCTAAATATTTACTTATTTACTTTCTAAATATTTCTTTTTCGCTCAAGGTTATTTATAAAATTTTTATAAAATTTTATACAAACCTTTATAAAATTCATAAATTCGTCTCACCAGTAAATACTGTTCTCACACATTTAAAATGGTACCCTAAAGGTGCTCCCTAAAAAAAAAATACAAAAAAGAGAGTAATTAAGTAATGACCCATCTCTCATTAGTTCACTCCATTCTTACACACAGACGTTTCTTAATTCCTTCGCTTTCTTTTAAATCTGTTAAAATCAGCAGATATTCAACACTCTTTTTCACTTCAATTTCAAACTTAGAGAATTTTTATTTATTCATTCCTCTAACCAATGGAAAAAGTCCCCCCTCCCCTCAACATTCTATCCATTTACTGTACTAAAGTTCTGCCGATTGAACAATGTTTCTTGTTTCGAATTGCTATAAAAAATTCATACTACTTCTTTTATATATATTAAACGTAATACGATTTCTTTTATTAAATAGACTTAATACATTTTAACTGTTTAGCAGGCACTTTTATTATCAAAACCAGTAAAGTGCAGTCTTGCACATCAGGTATACCGCGATATTGTTTTCTGATGCAAATCAGTTCTTGGTGTACTGATTGGTATTCTACTTCTTCAAGTTACAAGAACCACTGTATGTGAAATACGTGCACATACATATTTTCTTCCCACATTCCAGTAATAATTCCTGTCCGAAAGCACGTTTTGCCATATCCACAAGGCACTCATAAATTGAAACCTACTTTGCTACTCTGGCTTTAGCCGTCACTGATTTTTTATTTTTATTATTATTTTTTATTTTACCCCCACGCTGATGATGATCTGTTTGTCGCTTTTATCACGGGTTTGCGCTTGAAGAGCAAAGTTCTTCGCACTTACGTGAGAAGAAGCGAGTCAATGGAGTACACTCTTAACTGGATGTTTCTGCAGGCGGTATGAGCCGTGAATTTTTCTTACGTACTGTTATTCAGGCCATAGATATTTCGTGTTTTTTTACCTCGTAACTTTGTTGAGTCGGCTGCTACCAAATTTTACGATCCTATCATAAAAAAAGTGTAATGAAATAGAAATTATAGTACGAGCATGGAGTAATTAAAACGGATAATTAAATTAATTTTTATATTTAGTGAAATAAATTAAGATAAGGAGCAAAAACAGAGTTATGGTGATAGTAGATGAGTTCTGGAGTAAGGAAATCACTGTATCCAAGTGTTTGAAAGAAAAGCAATGCTAATTACATGCTTATAGCTTATGGAATGAAGGTAAAGTTATCGGACGGCAAGTACAAATGAATGAATATGGAATAAAAATTTTAGTTTACATAAAATTATAAGTGGCGTATCATTACATTCTATAATTTTAATACCTGTTGTTTTACCTTAGTCTGAAACTGTTCTGTATATCAGACCTTACTGCATGCTAAGCATCCTTCATGCCATCTGAGTTGTATTCGCAGATTTTGCATTTTGATTTTGTTTTAATGATAATTAAAAAAAAATAACAAATGTATCTAATAAAAAAATAAAACTCTAAGTACTATGCATATTAAATAAAAAAGAGAAAAGTACATACAAAATAATATGAAAAAGAATTGATACAATTGTGATTTCTTTTCATGGAGGTCATATTGCTACTAGAAAATGAAAATTTTATATTCATGCATATATTTGTATCCATCTCTAAAACCGACTGATTTTAATGGATAGAGATGCTCAGGTAACGAGCATGTTTGTTTGATATAATTTCTTGGTTGACGAAGCAAAAAAAAGTTTTTATGCTATTTCATGGGGTAAATGCTGAAAGTCATTTCAGTCAGTTGTTATATATCCAAGGTGAAGAAATTTGATTTAATCCATTACTGAAAAAAAAAAGGATTATATGTCGCACTGAACAGTAAATTAAATGAAAAAGCTTAATACATAGGAAAAAAAAAACAATACATAAAAACCTGAAATAACTTCATAATTTAACTAGACAACCACCAATACAACTTAACTTCTAGCGAAGATGGATGTATATATAAAAGTTAATGAAATATGCAGAGCATTTTTGGTTCAAAATTTGTTAAATAAGTCGTTAAAGCAGCTATTGAAAGAAGACTAAGAAACACGAGTTTAGGAAAGGAAGAAATTTTATTCTCTCCAAAAAAAAAAAGACGATTCCAAAGTAATCTTTAGAGGTTGGATCAGCAAACTCTTAAAATCTTCTACAGAACATTGAAAACTCTAGTGTTTAGGAATAGATTGATCTTGAATATTTTAGTCACTAGATGCTGACTGGTGAGGACTTCGAAGCTGCTTTCATTAGGAGTTAGGACGCAATAGAACAACTATCTCGTAATCACACATAATACTGTATAGTATTGCATTCGTGTGTTAGCAGATAATGTCCTTACATGACTAGAGAATGTAGCATATGTGTGGGATATCCAAGAAATCTTTACTACCTACTTTATAAGATAATTTAAAATTGTCAATAATCATTTTGAAGAATTTCACCAATATGTTAATTTTTTTTGTTACTAGTCGATAGCATATTAGTAGATAATAGTAGAAAAAAAGTTCATGAAAAAAATTACTAAAGATAATGGGAACATCCTTAAAAGAAAATCTCACCTTAGAAAACCCTATTTTAACTGCTTAAAGTTTGTGTTATTATGCAATAAATAAGCGGTGAAGAATAATAAAATGAACTCAATTTGAAAATTAGCAATTTCTTTTGTATATCATAATTTGGTTACCTCATCTTATCATAGCAAATTATCTGAAGTGATTTTCTTGACGTCGAGGAGCATTGGTGGAAATTCTCTCACTGCTCATACAAGTTTGCGTCTCCCCATAGTCAAAAATCCGCTGTTGTCAGGTCGAGTGATCGATGTGCCTATTCCCAAGGGAAATGATGTGAAATAATTCTGTGCCCGTAGTTTTTGCAAGGCGTGTTTTATTAGATTACTAGCATGTATGGAGGAACAACATTCTGCTTGAATGTGATTCTGGGTGGCACAATTCGATGTTGTAGTTCAAAGATAAGGCAGGATATTAGTGGGACAAAATATTCAGCACTAGGGTCCTGTTGGTTATGGTGCCTCAAAGAAACGTGTGACAAAGTCAGTGGTAAACTGTACACTCTATTGGTTCAGTATCATCAAGTGAGGCGTTAGCTGTATTTACATGTGGATTTGTCTAGAATCATAATAATGTAGTTATGACTATGTTTGCATTTCCATTCAGAGCGAAAATGTATTTTGATCGACCGCATATGTTGATAAGCCATGGTTAATCTACTTCCAGACTCGCCAACAAGTCGAATGAGTGACAAATTCTCATTCTCTATGGAAACATTTATACAATTGAAAATGTTTTGAAGAGCCTTATAGCCCAATGAATGATGGAAATTTATATATATCCAACAATAACAGATGCACATGTTGAATTGTTTATTTTGTTTGGTTGCCTGAGAAACTGCTTCAAGTGGTTTTGCAGAATTCAGCGATCGTTGTAGTGGTCAGATCTACATCAATGCAGTCCATTCTTATAACTCATTACATGTCTAAAGATATACTGTAATTATTTCATGTAGTTCGAATGGGTCATCTTTTTTATGGTTGAGGTATAGAAGCATATGTAAAGTTTAGTTATAACCTCTTTCTTTCACCTTTTAAGGACGAGCAACCAAATTTTGGGGTCCAAAGTGTTTAAATAATTTATTTTATTTTATTAAAACACTGAATAAGGAGTATAGCAGACGCAACAAGTATTTAGAACAATACAAGTGATGATAACTGATTAGTGAAAAAGTAATACTACATATGTTATCTATCTATCGCAGCTCATTAATAAACCAACTTTAAACACTGGTAAACAATAATGAACTCAGTGACGTCTTTCGGCATCAACATCCAGATGAGGAGTCCTCACATGGAGGTCAGCAACCACAGCAACTAATAGGTCACTCTACCAAGCACAACTGGACATATACTACATTTCCAAACACATTCCTCTAGTTAAAAACATCTCACCTGTTCCTTCCTACATCTCAGATCATTGCCTCATCAAGCTGCAACTTTCATTATCGTTGGAAGCATCCAAATCAGGAAGTGCCTATTGGATCTTCAATAATACCCTCCTGAAAGATCCAGAATACATAACAAACACTCAGGCTTTACTAACTAACCTCACTCAATTGAAGAGAAATACAGAACCCATGAAAACATGGTGGCCCCACCTAAATCACAAATAAAGTCCTTTACGCAAATCTACAGTCACCAAAAGAATCAACAGAGAAACATTAGCATCAAACAACTTGAAGAACAGCTCAAGTATCTCCCAGAAGAAAGCCCTGAATATCATTCAGCCCTCCAAGCCATGTAAAACACTCAGAATTATCTGCTAAAGGTGCCCTGCTTAGATCGCAGCACATAAAATAAATCTTTCAAATGCCCCCACAAAATATTTTTTCTCTTTGGAAATAAAATACCAGGCAGCAAACTGCATCTCCTCTATTAGACTTCAAGATGGCAGTATCATAGAAGATCCAAGTAAAATCACCTCTGAAATCCTACAATACTACAAGAATGCTTACAGCTCCATAGGAACATCCCATCATGCCATTCGAAATACTGAAAGAAAAAAAAATCTCTGCAACAAATCTCCCGGCCTTGATGGTCTCACAACAGAGTTTTCCAAGCCTTCTGGAATCAACTCGGACCCCTTCTCCTTAAAACACTGCAAGAAGCCTACCTCAATTGGCTCCCACAATCCATCACGATCTCAGTAGCATGAGTGATACCAAAGAAGGGAGGGGGGCACACTAATATCCGAAACTGGCGTTCAATCTCCTTAATTAATACCGATTGTAAAATCATTTCCAAAGTTATAGCAAACCGAATATATCCAACATTGCCTGAAGTTATTGACCAACATCAAACGTACTTTGTTCCAGGAAGATTAATACATGATAATCTCCATTTAATAAGAGATCTCATCCACATCGCAAACAGCCAACATGAAACCTAGCACTCGTCAGCCTTGATCAGGAAAAGACTTTAGACATTGTAGAGCACGAGTATCTTTATGAGGTCCTAAAGGCATTTGGCTATGGTCCTCTCATCATTGAAACAGTGCAATTGCTCTACAGAGATGCACACTTCTGTTTAGAAATCAACAACAGGCTCAGTCGCACTTTGTCATACTCTTGAGGGATCAAACAAGGATGTCCTCTCTCTGGACAATTATACACACTGGCCATAGAACCCCTCTTAAAAAGAGTATACAACACCATCATCTCCAAACGAACCAACATAATAGAGCCACATCAAAAAAAAAACAAAAAAAAACCCTATCAGCATATGCCGATGACGTCACTGTAATAGTCCGAAATGAAGAAGAAATGACAGTAACCGAGGAAGCACACAGTCTATATGCACAAGCCTCAGGGACCAAATTAAATTCTGCAAAAACCACTGACTTGCGGTTAGGCAGATGGAAGGCTAGAAATGATTCCCCAATCGAATGTACCTGGTCAAGTGAAGGACAAATATACTTAGGTGTGCACCTTGGCAACACCAAAATATATAACACATTGAACTAGACACAGCTGCATAAACTGCTTTAAACAGGTGCTTGCTAGGTAAATGGAACAGCATTCGTTCCATGTCCTCACGTAGAGGAAGAGTACTAATAGTTAACCAGATGGCTGCGAGTGTGTTATGGCATACTCAAAGTACTCGCACCCCCTGAAGAATTTCTCCATCACATTGAAAAGGCAATCAAACGTTTCCTCTTTAACTATACTAACTGGACAACATACTCTGAACTCTGCAAGCCACTCAGTAAGGGAGGTCAAGGCCTTTCCCTTGAAAACAAGATTAGATCCTTCAGGATAATCTTCCTCCTCAAGACACTTCAGTGCAATCATACTTATGCAACCACCTTCGATCACATCACGAAATCATCCACCAGAGGACTTACTTTCCACGATCCTCCGAATGGCCAGTTCTGCACCATCTCCTCCTAAACTACCTCATTTTTACAGAGATCCTATACAGCGGTGGACAAACACAGAACTTCATCACACACTGACAGGATCAACAGAGTCAACTGTACTTACAGACCCACTATTTTCGTATACAGAAACATAACAAGTCTCACAACTAGCGCCAGCCCTTTCTTTTCCCTACATGGAACTGGGCAGGAATAAGAATCATAGGGGACCTCCTGACCCCCAAAGTGGAAAACATTCACAAGCCTACCGATGTAGAACCCAAAAACTGAAAAGCAATATCAACAGATGCAATCTGCTATTATAAAAGCCTATCCAGATATCGCTAAACCTCAGGGAATCCGTATTCCTTTTGGCAACTGCTCGGAGCCCATATTTCATCTTGTACAATCTGAAGCCTCACTTCCACTTCTTCCCTCCAACTACAAGAAAATATACCACTTCCTCGTGTCAGTGCCTCCAACTTCGCCCTTCGTATATTCATCCTTAACCCTCTCATCTATAAGGCTGCACATGCCATTCAGTTTTCAGTGGGATCTTCCAAACAAATCGAAGTGTGCCAAACCAGATTCCGACATACAGTGGAGACTATGGAATAACATCCTGCCAACTCCTAAGCTCTACAAATTTCAGCTCAGAGAAACGGATCTGTGTTTATTGTGCGAAGTTTCAGGCACCTTGGAACACACGTACCTAACCTGTCCTGCGAACAAAGTGATGATAACCTATGTCCTGAATACTGCCTCTAGCACCTGTAACTATGCACACAGCCAAGAAGACTACTGGACTTTAGTCCATACTTAAGAAAACAGACATAGAATATGCAATTTCCTCTTCATCTGCGCTAAGGCTGTCATCCACAGCTTCTAACTAAAACAGACAAGAAATAACCAGCACCCATCCATCACCGAATCGGCACAAACCCTCGTGTATAGCCTCCGTCGGAAACTACAAAGCAGGCTTTCACTGGAACATGATTACTGCAAAGAAACAAGAACTGTCGCGAAATTCATAGAGGAGTGGAACCCAACTGGTACTCTGTTCTGGATTGACGACGACAATACACTTCATCTGAAAGAAAACTAAGAGTGAAACTGAACTGTAATGTTCATTCATTTATTGCACTTTCTATTGTATATCCGAAAGGAAAATCTTCCTTTCTCTGTAATATATATACTTATATACTAATAATATGTAAATAGTCCTTTTGTTACCTATCTTCGAATGTATATTTTATTAAGTTAAATAAATAAATAAAACAATATTAAAATCTCTCTCTCTCTCTCTCTATATATATATATATATATACACACACACACACACACACACACACGACAATTATTTTCCAAGTGGCAATGTAGAGATTGATAGGAAAAAAAAGCACTTAGGAATAAAGAACAGAAAATAGAAATAAATTAGAAAGAATGGTACAATGTGTGCAACCACGGGCCGTAGCCATACTGATTACTATAAAATATATAATGTAGGCGATACAGTCACTGTCACTAAAAAAATTAAATAACTGTAACTATAAAGGCACACGAATACATACAGAAAATAATTCTGTTATAATATAATATATGACATTTACGAGTAATTTCCTATAATATGCGTTTAAAATGAAAAGCAACATTATTTAGTCCCATAAGGTAGTCTGTTTTTTTTTTTTTCAAAAATAGAACCTGATGTTACAGACTTTATTTCATTAGGCAATTTATTGTAGTGCTTGTTGCTAAATACTCAGGATTTCTGGAAATTTTTTTTCTTTGCCGTAGGAATTACCAGAAAGTTCCGGCCACAACGTAAACTATAGTCTACATTATTTCTGAAAAATGTACAATGTTATTTCTTACATGTAGTATACAATTATATAACTAAAGTTTCTGTAATGGCAAAATGTTAAGAATGGCAAAACAAGTCACTAGATGGAATATGCGAAGATATTAGTAATGACTATAACTATGATTATTCTATTTTGTATTTGAATCAAAGGAAGCAAATTGTTGTAATAATCTCCCCTCAACAGGTGGTAATACCTTGCAATGAAGAATTTACCAAAAATTATAAGCATCTTAAAGATGGCGAATTCGCAATTTTTTAACATAAAATATTCTGTTAATTACAATCCTCAAACTTGTTTGTTAAAAATGCCATATTAGAGTTCCATTTCAGTTTGTTGTCAATATGGAGGTCCAAATACTTCACAGATTTTTTTTAAATTTTTATTAAAATGAAGTTGCACTTTTTATGCAATTTGTTTCATTCATTTTATAGTTATATCTAGCTTTTCTGCTAAGTTGAAATATACGTATTTACTTTTGTCAGTGTTAATTTTAAGGCCATTATTGCTAAACCACTTGGTTCTTTCACTTCTCATCCGTCCCTTAATATGGGTACAGTTCTCTAATGAGGGGAGTTTACGCCGATTTAATGCAGCCGACTCGTAACTCCTCTGCTGCATCCCCTAAGGGCAAGTATTCATGACTGTAGATCCGTGTGTGTGTGTGTGTGTGTGTGTTCACGAGGCCGGTTTGCCTGTTCTGAAAGACAAAATAAACCGAGTTTTTTTTTTTTTAAACCTCTACACTCGTATTCGACCGGCTAACTCACCTTTAGTCAAAAGAGACCAGTAAAGGTTCCTCACGTCATGGACGGGAATCGAACCCACGTCTCTCCGACCAAAGAGCTTCATCTATACAGACTGAACTATGGAGGTTTTAACCACTTAGTTTCAACATATCATGGTTAATCCTGTTTTCTAAATCCTCAGTGGTCGTTTCAGTATATATTAATGCCGTGCCGTCAGTAAACAATATCAGTTTACCAAACTTTTACACAGATCATTTACATATATTAAAAATAGGATAGGTCCTAGCACTAAACAAGAGGTAAATCTTCCTACTTAAAGGTTTCTGAGTTGCTGCTGCCGGGTGCGCCTCTAAACTTTTCTTGTAATTACTGCAGGAATTGTTATATTGAGCTTCTGTCGCTCAGTTGGTTTCGACCTGTCTGGAGGACCAGACATGGAATTCTCTCAAGCTACTTAGATCTCCAATAAGTGGCGAAATAATCTCACAATTTTCGATGCAGTACATTTTCCACCTAAAAGCAATCACAAATACCCATGCCCACAGCGGAATTCGAACCCACAGTCTGCTGGTTGGACCGAATATGCTACCACTTGACCAGGCAACTCTTGGGCTTTAAGGGCCTATAAGTTTCATGAATTATTATTATTAGTAGTAGTCCCGTTTATAATGATTACGTAAAAAAAGCATTAGATTGCGAGTAAATTGATATTTTTAAATGTTTGCCTGAATATTCTAGAAATTAGCAATAGTATGGCAATGACATCTTTTGTTTACAGAGACCTATCAAATTCTTTAAATCCTAATAGTACATTTTTATACTAGTCTTTTAGTAGTGCACTAGTAGAACCTTAAATACTACTAGAACATTATTTGTTGTAAGTTAGGCAGTCCAGCCAGAGAACACACGCCTTAATCAGCATAGGATTATGCACTTATCATTAAAATTAGGTTGATCATTAAACATGAAGAGAAGTTACTCCACTGTAACAGATCACCAGGCGAAATACTTAAAATAAACTAGGATGGGGTTTATTTTAAGGCGAAATACTTAAAATATTCGCTATTAACGCTTAAAAAGATTTAAGCGTTAATAGCGAATTCTGAGAAATGTTCAGAGAGCTCTTTATCCTCTCTCTCCATCCCACAAATAGAAAACGGTAACAAAAGTAGTGGACAGATAAAAAACGTTATACGAAGCAAAATCATTTTATGGCGCTACTTATGCATTTTACCCCTCATTTTTATTATAAAACTTAATCCTTGTCACAGGTTGTATTTCAAGTATAATCATTCCTAGTTCCGTCAAGCTCCAATTCATTTTCTTGTTCCGACGTTTTTTCTGTAGTTCATATGCTATTTTATGCTATGAGCTTTTGACTCCAAGGAGGTTTAATAATAATAATTTCAGACATTAAACCATAAAATTTTGTCGTTGAAATAGTTCTAATTTCGAAATAGTTGGAATAATTGAAACAGTGGAACCATTTCCCCAAAATAATTTATCCGATACAGAAATCGAAATAATCTGCTTAAAAAGTGAGAAGCTACTTAAATATTTATATTGTTCTTGCATATAAAAGAATTTAAGATATACTGAAATAATATTAATGAGGAATAAATTTCATTTTTAAAGTTACATATTTTAAAAAAAATTATTAGAGAAATTAAATATACAGGATTAATGCTATTATATAATGGCATTTATAATAAATATAATAATTAAGCAAGCTGAAGATGAATAAATTCGTGTTTTAACGTACATTACAGTTATTTCTTGCGGTTATTGTTAATCAATATCATAATATTTTATTAATATATAAGAACTGCAGTTATTGTAATTTCCTAACTATGAAAAACGATATATAGTGATGTGCTATCCAATAATTTTTATCTTTATTAGTACTTTTAAAACTTTCACTAATCTGTCAAAGCATTTTCAGCAAAAGAGTGAAAAAAACGAAGATAAAGAGAAAAAAAAATCCAAAAAATAGTTCTTTTGCAGGATCGAATAATTTAAGTAGTGCAATACGGAGGAAACGTTATGCAACGGTCGAGGGTTCATACGCTAATCAGAATGACAATCACTTTCGGAAATTTTGTTTCGTAGCGCAAAAATTGTTTTTTTTTTTCTTGTTTAGGTAATAAACGTGAATAGTTTTTCCAACTTAATTAAATGCTTAGTAAAACTTTCAATCTAAATCCGTTTGAAGTTACTTCCTCAAAATCATTTCATTTTGGAAATATCTGTCTGTTTGAATTAATAGCATATTGAACCAAAGAACGAGGATGAAATATTGTTATTAAATTTAACCAGTTAGGACTATCTCATTAACACATAAAGAATAAAAGGAAACAATGAAACCAAAATGTCAATAGAAACTTGCTACTTTCATACAAAAATGGGTAATTTTATTATTGTTATTATCATAAAAACTCACTCCAAGATTCGAATAGAAAATTACAATATTTTCTTCCTCGGACCACTTTTTTGAAACATATTCTTCAAGATGTCGCATTTGATAAATTTCTCTTTTCTTTTAGTGCACCATATTTTATAAGTTAACTATTTTGTGCAGAGTCACTCTTTTTTCTGTCACCCATCATAAGTTTCCACGCTTTACCGAACACAGGCTCCCCCCCCCCCCCCCTTTCAGCGTTTCTGCCGCCATAATGCCTTTTGAGGTAATTTTAACAAAAGTTCTTAAAGTGTATAATTTGTTTCTTTGTGGAAGTGGCACACCATAAAATGTTTGTTGTATAAGCATATTATTTTATTTTGAAATGCGTAATTATTATCATGAGAGAGAACTGAAATTATTGGAAAGATGAATACCTTTGTCGGCGGTGTTTTAAGAGCAGTTCATATTTTCACCGAAATGTTTCTCAATATTTCGGTGAAAATATTAAATGTTTTTTTCATTTAAATTAGAACTCTTAATCCGAATAGCTTCGTATCTTTAAATCTGAACATATTGTAATCAAACTATTCGGGGTATTCAAATATACTTCCTTACAAGCTTGATACGCTGAAAGTTTGCATTTTACATTATTATCTAAATATGATAACTTCATAGAAAATTAGCAGTATTGATAATCTCACCACAAAAGGTTTTTTATGCTATGTTTTGGTTGAGCACTGAACTAGAATTCAGAAAGATAATGATTACTAAAGCTACTACTAATTATATTTATTTATAAATTCTTCGCCATAGCCCTAATGTTAAGATTTATTACATACTGTATCCTGAAGAAAATAGAAACATTAAGTGAAGAAAACAAAGTCCATATCCACTGTACATCATATAAAGTTCAATGATCGTGTAAACAATTCATAGTGCAATCTGTGTTGTCATTCACATTCTAATAAGGTCCAACGAGAAAGACAGAAAAAAAAAAAAACAGCTTTAGATGAAATTGAAACATACAGTTGCTGAACGGGAAAATGGAAATACCGACGATGCCACTTTAATATCTGGACTGATACACCTCTTGGGGAGTTCCATGAAGCGAGTTATCAATTTTCGTGCTCTTCTTCTAGAAGGGAATCATTGTTGGATTTATCTTTCTAGATAGATTGGAAGGATCATGGAAGCAATATAAGTTTGCTGTTATGGTCCGTATTTTTTTTAGAATTGAAGTATCATCACTTAATAAGCTGATATCTCTCAACAAAGAAGAAATGCCAACATGAATTCAGTAGAATGTATCAGGATATACTGTTGATTTATTTACTTGAAGAATTTCTCAAATTAGCTCACATTCCTTTTTGTTAATGAGCAAGGAAAATTTTATAAAATCTCTGAATGGTCACTAGAATTTCTATATATATATATATATATATATATATTTTTTTTTTAAGTGCATTTCGGTTGTTTTTTTTATGCGATTTACTTCATAATTCTGTTGCAGAGTCTTTGTTCTCATAGAACAAAGATGATTATATTATCTAGTAGTGGCTAAAATAATGGTATTTAGGAAGGTGACAATCCATACAGAGCGAGAATGGTAGAGGAAAGCGCAGAAAACTGAGAAAATTGTAATTCAAACGTTAATTAATAATAGGCGTTTTTATATTATTTTGTACGGTGAGACTATTCATTGTCGCCATCTTCCCTTTTAAAACATCGATCACGTAACAAATTTCAGTAAAGAAGCAGATATCATATTTCAATGACATCTGTCCAGCCAGATGGGAAGCAAAAACATATCTAATTATGCCCTACGCGTTTTGATAAACGTGTGTGAAAATATATTTTTCTTTTTTTTAATTGTGAGCGTCTATTCATTTAATAGAATATATGTAGATCTTAAGTCAAGTTCATTTCGTTCTATAAAGATTAAAAGTGAGAAATAAGGTGTGAGCTCGAATGGATATTTTAATAGGTCCAAGAATAATATTCTTCTCTTCCTATCATTAAAAATTCTTATCGAAGAATTTCTGAATATGAGTTATTTGTCACAGAATAAGATAATAATATTAATACTGAGGATTATGCACTGCTTAGAAAGAAGTCACAGACACTCTCCATGGGCAATGTGCATCGTGTCATGTAACCAGTCACGTGTTTGTAACCGGTATAAATGGGAGGAATATATGATATTCTCAACTCAGTGCAACTGTGTCCGGGTGACATGGGGGCAACAAGGGAACTGACAGTGCTTGAAAGCGGCGTTCTGATTGGATGCCATGTTGCAGGCCTATCTGTTTGGCAAATTGTTGTCAAATTAGGCCATTCCCAGATCAACGATCAATGACCATTACTGAGGAGGAAGCACGTGGATTCAACTAGAAGTGCTATCCGCAGTAGCACTTCCAGTTGACTCCTCACACTCACCGAACGTGACCGTAGGGTGCTAGAAGGATATGTAAAAATTGCCATTCGTCGACTGACACGTTGAATACGGAGTTACGAGCATTGATATTTGAACATTGGAACACGAATCTGCATAAAAACTTTCAAAACCGAGGCTCACAAAATGGGTTTCCGTGGTAGGAAGCAATGTGCAAGTCCCTCCTCCCCACCAACACACACACACATTACCCGAACTAACATACAGCGTCGTCTTCAGTGTGTACAGTGAGATGTGTGGAAACTTGGAAAGCTGTGTTATGGAGCGACGAATCACCCTATCAACCTCTACCGTGCAGATGGATTGGTGTGGTGGATGCCCATCGAACGTCTCTTACCAGAGTGCGTAACTCCAACTATGAAATTAGGAGGTAGTGATGTGATGGTATGGTCCTGTTTTTCCTGGTTAGCCTCGGACCTCTGTTTATGGTGCCACGAACATTGAATTCCGAGAGGAATTCTGGACAATACAATGCTTCCTGCTTTTTTTGGCGTTTCTACGGAACTGACCGTTGTCTCTTTCAGCAAGACAGTGTGCACCGTGTCATAAGGCTTCTTCTGTAAGTGCGATTTTAATTGGTTTGTGGACATGAACGTCACTACACATGATTGGCCACCACAGAACTCTATTGGACATCCGTGGAATGAACTAGTGCGTCGGGTGAGGTAAAGGCACGTCCTCCCCACAAACACATTTCAGTACCTCGTTACATGCCTACAGGAAGAATGGTAAAAAAAAAATCCCATTATACGCTGAGTGTTGGTGGCGGGTGGTAGATGGCGTTGGTGTAGTTGCGGTTAGTGGATTGAGTGGTGGAGAGAGAGTTGTAGAGTAGGTACCCTCCTTCGATGATTTTCTGGACTCCCTGGAGGTGTTATGTAATAATAATAATAATAATAATAATAATTGATCACTTATCGTACCCTTATGGAAAGTATGCCCCGTAGGATTGCTGCAGTCATCGCAGCGAAAGGAGATCCTACATCTTATTAAGGTGGGACCCATGGCTGTTTGTTCCTGACACTACACTGTACGTTATCTTCTTTCCAAGCAGTGTATATTATTGATGCGTGTGAAATGGTAAAACTTAATTGGCTACAAATTTTCTCAGAAGGTAACACTATGAGGGATTCTTAAAATATTCGAGAATAGACTTGAATAAAGGAACAGTATAGTATTATATTTAATTAAATGCATTAGCTCAACATTTGTAGATTATCAGTTCTATGCTTCATTAATTACGAAGCTCAGAAGGCCTCCACCTCTGGCCTTCAAACGTTATTGTACGTTCACAAGTAGAATAAGGACGAGGTGGAATAACCTTTATGAATCACTTATCCTAATATCATTAGAGAAGAGATAAGATAATTCTTACTTGGGTGGTACGATTAAGCAAGTTAGAGCCTTATCTAATGCCGATGGTTGTTCTGTAGATATGTGGGTGAAGGGCGGGAGTATTAATGATAGACCACATGAGTTAAACGAAGTCACTCCACCTAATGCTATAAAATTCTTTCCCTCTCCCCCCCGTCTCTAAACTAAAGTCAACTTCCTCTTTCATCCCTTCCCAAATTTATTTTTTTAAATTTTTTGTCCCCCTGTATGCCAGTGACCGGTATCTCAAACTAAACTTCCTCGTACCACATCCTGCGAATCTGAAATGATCTCAGCATCAAACCAATTTTTCAGTTTACTTAAACCTTCCTTCCAAACAAAATATCTTTTATCTGTATCCCATAATTAAAATAAGTCAGGCAAGCTAGCTCCCTTTCATATGTGCATTACTTCTAACACAATTAGTAGTTTATATTATTCATTATTTAGTAATATTATTTTATCGTGATTTGAAGCAAAAGCAACGAAGACCACATTTCGCTTCTAAGCTATATTTTTAATCTAGTTATAAGGAGAATGCACGTTCTGCTATTTTCTCTTCTTTTTCTTGCTATACAATCTTTATTGAAGGAATCGGTAGTCCTGTAATTAAATTAATGCGTTCTAATTTTCAGAAATGTTCGAAGTTTTCACTGTTAACGAAAAGAGCGCATTTCTTGCGCTTCAGTATTTATCATTCTCTCTGGGGTTTGAAACTGTTTGAGCTGTTGCACCTGCCCTTGTCCATTAGTGAAAAACAGAGTAACGGACAATGTATTATACCATTAAAACTTCTAGTAGTGCTAATAACGAACTCCAACCGGCCGTTGTCAACAGTAACGAATGATTTGATCAAAAAAACCTGGCCGTGATGTCTGCTGTGAAATTCCATTTGAATTGTAACACGAACGACACGTGTATTCACAACTCACATTAGCACTGCGTACAGTTTATTTGCATTTGTTCTGTTTTTTTTTTTTTTTGCTTTCATTTCACAGCTACGTTATGTTATTCGAGTGCGACTCCTCCCACTACTGCCTTTCAGTAATATTCCTCCCCCCCTAGGTTTACGTCCTTCCAATTAATTCCACATCTCATTAGCAATCGCTGTAACTGAAGCAACGAATCCCGATCGGAAAATGCGAGGAAGTCGGTTTTCTTTCTTTCAGCTTAATATTAGTCCCACATATGAGTGTTGCAGAATTTATAGCGTACAAGTGCTTCAGGGTGAGGCCAGATATTAGAATAGAGGGTTTCTGTTAATATTCTTCTTGAATAGCTGAAGGTTGAAGTTCATTTTAAAACACTTCGTTAGATCTATTTATCACAGAGTGGTTGAAGCGAGCGATTTAGAGAAGGACCGTCAATTAGAGAGGGAGAAAGACCACTAAACTACCGGTACTCTTGAAGTCCAGGAGAACAATTTCTAACGTTTGATGAATCACAGATTCATCAAACGTTAGAAAATTAATCTCCATCAATAAAACGTATCCACACGGTTACACAATTACAGAGTAATTAGGTAAGCAGTTTTTTTGCTAGCCAGTTGCTAACCGGCATCGTTAGTAACTGGTGCCAGACTCGATCAAATATTTTGGAAATGTAAGGAACAACAGCACATATTTTCCAAGTATTTTAATGGCAATTGCAGGGGGATTTGTCGTGAATCTAGCGTAATGTAATCCATTCCAATTAACTGGTGAACTTTCAGCTTGTGAAGAAGTTGAATGTCAGTGACCTTCATTATGGAGATGACCGAAGGAGATGAATAGCTTGATTGATACCACTTTTATCTCATTTTGTTGGAAATAACTGAAACAGGATTATTTTAGGTTATGACATTGATGTTAGCTGACTATAAAAAATGTATACATATGTACAGAATGAGTAAGTTCTGAGTACAATTGTGGAAATATCATCTGAACTAGAAGACTACTTTTGATTAGTTTGGTTATCTTGGTCATTTAAGTTATTCTGATGTCTTGCCAGCGAAACACATCAGGAGGAATGTAATGCGCTATATCTCATATGTTAGGAAGTTATTTGTCTTAGTCATTTATGTACGAGTTGGGAAAAAAGACTAATGTTAAGAGATCAGTCTGTTGTTAGTGGTGTCATATGGTGAAAGAGAGCTGGAATCATGGATGAGCAGAAGCTACGTTCGATGGCCTACTCAAGAAAGCGCGACTGCTATTTGTTCAAGAGGCGGGTTTTCTGCATTTGGCCCTTTCAAAGATTTATTGGTGGTTGTTTTGCATTTGTTATTTACGCCAGTATAAACGAGAATGAGGTTGGAGTTATTTCTGGAAGCGAATTGTGTGTTATGGTGTATATTTTTTCTTGGATCGTTTTGGCATACACTACCTGTTTAATCATATCTTGAATAGCGGATAATTTGAATGGAGTCCTACGTTCCAGCAAGAATTTTTGTAACTCGCTCTGAGCAGGTGTTTGGATCAGATGAACAGAAACAGTAGTCTGACCATGCAAGTGAAGAATGTAAGTCTCTCAGGTTGTTTTCCTTCGCGACCTCTTGGTCTCGACATACCACTACAGAATCTCTCCAGGAAATACCTGCCTAAGTATGTAGCTGGATTATGATTCATCTGATCGAGAAACTTCCTGATGCGTTAACATCTGCCTTCAACTTCGCGCTTCATTTGTCTGTTAGTGGCTTATGGTTACCTTGTACTCACACGTTCAAGTCGCTGCTTAAGTTTTTTTTTTTTTATTATTATTTTTAAACAACAATTCTGAGCAAGTTATAATCATTCAAAGACTCATTGACATTTTCCTTTGCACCCATGGTTGCTCTTCATGTAGATGCTATGATAGCGCTACTAGGAACAGATCCTCAGACTTGATGCGTAAGTCATGATAGACTAAAGTACTACGTATATGTAGTTCAACTCTCATGCACTTCTAATAAGATATCTCATTTTTCTGTCCAGTATATATATATATATATAGTTTTTCCATTTCATATATTTTTGTTTATTTTCCTATACGTGGGTTGTAGTAGAGATATTAATCCATTGCTAAAATAGCGTGTTTGAACATCCATATTTGTTTCATTAAATTATATTTTAACTCATATGGACATTCTAAATGGACACTAGTATTCATTTAGAGCTTTTTTTGTATATAGTTACATTTTCATATGATAGCCGATTGTTTAATAATCTTTCCCTTAGTAATATTGTATCCATTATTTAATTATATCATTAATTAAAAATGCAACATTTATATTTTTTTCTTTACCTGCGAGACAAATTATTAATATTTTAGCATTCTCTAAACCAATGCTTATTGTAGTATATAATCATTACTATCTAAAAATTGAATAGATTCCTTCATATTTTTCTCAGTTTTTGATGTACTTGCAAAAATTATTCCTTACAGTAATTTTCTTTTCTTTTCTGTGAAATACGTCAGTTTACGTGAGCGAATATAATTTTATTTTTCAGACAACAGAATTCCGTTTTTGTTCTTCAAGACAAAGATGAAACATCTGTTACCCAGAGCGCGTTGAAAGAGTTTCAAAAACGCAAAAGAGACAGATTGGTAAGTCTTTTAAAATGGTATTCTCTTGTCATTATGTTGCATGCATGCATACATTTTATCTCTCTCTCACTGAAAAACTAAGGTACACAGACCAAAATAAGTACTCACTAAGAAAACCTTCCATCGCGAAAATAAATAAATAAATAAATAAATACGTAAAAATGACTTTAAAAAATGAGATACTCCACTTTTGTGACTAGCGACCGTCACGGAGTAATGTCATCAGCACACATATTTACTTGAGCACTATAGAGTAATAAAACTGGTAGGTATGAAAGCTAACTCGAAGGCCAACTCCGCTTTTATGGGAGTTGTAACAGATGGTGAACCTCTTCTAGAGACTCAATATTGTACTGTATTTGCTACTCGAGTAAGGTGTGCTCCATTATCACGCCTATTAGAATACCGAAAACTGCGAGCGAGGAGAATGACGATTCTAGAATATAGGCCATTTTTTTTCAGACACCAAGAGAATGACTGTCAGTTCATCTATTTTGTCACTATAATGACCAGTTAAATGACTGTCTTCTGAACGAACTTGGATGGGATAAAAAGCAAAAGACTCAAGTGTAATTAACGATTAAAGGAATATATCTCGCTGAAGAGGTTTCTCCATCTTAAGTTTTTCACTATGGAGAGAAACCAATAATTTCTCATATGGGGCACCGGTTTTAAGATAAGCAGAAAAATTAATATTATTCGATGTTTGGAGTTCGGAAGGACAGTAAATAAACTGCGTTAAATACATTTTATTTGTTGTTTTGTTTTGTTTTTGGTTTGGACAAAAAGGTTTGCCTTTTCCTCCCACAAAGTATATCAGCTTCGTGACAAACACGTGAAAATTTTCTATCTTAATATATTAGCACGAAACTAACGATGAGGACATTCGCTGTTAAGGGGAATGTGCGAATTTACACGGTATATTATTTGCGGAATATTCATATTCTTCATGAATATGATATTCATGAAGAATATCATATTCATGAATATACGATTTAATTAGAGACAATAGAGAATTTTTTTAACTGATATCTTTGTGTTGCATTGACATTTTTGGTCAAAAGTAGCGTTCCATATAAAACTTTCATCCGAATGACAGTTTCACATTATGCGATACATCCAATGATATAGTGAGGGTGAGACAGCTTGAAGATTATCCTCCATGGCACTTCCAGTTGGATTTGGTTCCGTACCCTAATTTTTGCGGTTTTTGAATTTGCAATTTTTAAGCACAGAAACATATACTTACTAAAAAAGGTTTCCGTAGATAGGTGATATGAAATATCTTAATAAACCCGACATGCACGACCAGGTTTATTGGGATATTGTAAAAGGTTTTAGGAGTTGAGAAAAAATGAGATGGTAAGGTACGGTTTCTTAAATAAAAACGTATTGCTCTTAGTTCGCAAATGGCTAAGCTAGTAACGTCATACGCACCTGCACATTGACACTGGGAAAGTCTTCGCAGTTATTTGTCTTGAGAGAGAGAGAGAGAGAGGATGTTTTCAATTTTCGCAAGTAGTGGACTTATTTTTAATTCTTAAACGATAAAAAAACAATAACTGATCACGCCAGAATCAAGATAAGTGTACATATTGGGTTAGCCAGAGTATTTCTACAACTTGTTTGTGATTGGCACGTCGAAGTTAGGCTGTTTAGAATTATCATGTTACATCTTTGAAATGAATGTGTTTTCAACCTTTTTAGTCTGTATTGCGGAAGGTAACCTTACTAATTAGAATTTTTTTCTCAGAGAAAAAAAATACTGTAAAGAAGTAGCATAATAGCAAAAATATTGCAGATCCACAAGTAATGTCGAAACCAGTGGCGGCTCGTGGCTGGAAATCGTGGGGGTGCTGCAACTTTCGAAATATACATACACACTGTAAGTACAGTGTATACGTGTTTGGATAAAATATCAAAATTATGGTAATAATTTCAAAAAAATGAAACATGAAAAAATATTGTTTATTATCGATAAAATTATACAATTCGGTATAATTCAAAATTACTTAAAAATTACTATAACAAATGTTATGTCTTTAATTGTAATGGCCAAATATTTAAAGAGACAGAGTAAACACGATAACCACTACGAACACTCTTCTACTGGGGCAAACTGCATATAAACAACAGTGGAACTGTGCGACGGACAGTGCCGCATTATTCTAATAGCTCGCATCTCATTATGACGTGTTTATGCTTGCGCACGTAGCAATATGACACTGTAGAAAGCACAGTGCCACTAGCGTCCTTCGCCCTCCTAAGTGCTACAAGATGGATTTTTATTATTTTTTTTTTTACAAAATAAGAGAACTGTATAGGATTTTTGATGATAAAATTACATATTACAAACAAATATAACTAAATTAATAAATATATTTATATATCGAGAAAAATTGGGGGTGCTGCAGTTCCGCAGTGCTTATGCACGAGCCTCCCCTGGTCGAAGTATCTCCGAGATATAAACATATGGAAGATGGATGATTTTGAGTTAAATAATTCAATACGAAAAATTTTAACTCATTCATTTTTAAAGAAAATATCACTATATTATTATATTTATAAACATATTTCTATATTGTGTGTAAATAATATTCACGTAATCGTATACAATTAATTATGCTAAGTCATGATACTCAAATTGAATTGCATATGATGAGTAAAATGTTTAATTCTAATCCGATATTATTTCAGAATCGATATTATTAACTTGGAGCTCAGAAATAGGTGCTACTTTATTTCATATTTAAATATTTTAAAATTAAAGAAGAAAATAATTAAACTTGAAGAAATATCTCTTTGATGCATAAACATTTGTTTCTTATTGTAGGATGCGAACAGATATGAAATATCTAAATATAATAAAGGAGGTAAATTTTACGGGATCGATAGTGATATTTGTGTAATGCTTTTGGTCACCACATTCTGAATGTTGTCTCTCCCTCTTTTTGTGATTATGAACTCTTTGGCACTTCACCGCTATAAATTATTGTTTTTGCTTCCTGCATAACTTTATAGTCTTACTTGCTTCAGCGTTAAGTTCCACTCTCTGAAATTAAATAACTCATTCTCTAAAGGTTGCGCCAACCAAAGTGTTTTTTGCTCATGTATGATGTAAAGATTGGGGTCAAGAACATGGAGTTAGTTGGCAGAGTAAAGAGGTAAGTGTAACGGATTCAGATGTTTCTTGAATCTCTTGCACATTACATCATGATATGAAGTTTGTCAACCCCCCCCCCCTTGGATTTCAGATTCTCATAGCCAAAGTTTATTTTGTAATCAACGCCAGGACCTGGTGTATATTAACATGCACATATATGAAACAAATAGCTACATATATAGTTAATTAAGTACATCATTTATATATATATAATTAATTTAATAATATAGTATATTTAAAAAAGTTAACCAGACAGTTTGACTAATTATTTCATTACTCGCACGAAAAAGAGAGAGAGAGAGAGAGATAGCGTCATTATAAATAACTGCGTAGCTTATGTTGCAGACAAACATAACTAAGTGTTCGTATGAAAAACGACACCAAGTTGTTTTTCTTGTATTTTTCTTTGTGTGTGATTTTGTCGTACGTCCTTAGACATATGCAGAGATTGCTGTTTATCAGAATTGTGAAACTGCAGAGATGTGAGTGTTTTTCATAAGCGAAAAAAAATTAATAATCCACATTTTATTGTCACAATTTTTGCAGAACATTCAAAAAATTCTTTACTGTACAAACTGTTTCTCCCGAGTTTGCGTAATGCAGATCTTTCGTTCTCGCATTGTATTTAAACACCTGGCATTGGCAATACACACACAGATTTCAACTTAATTTCGACGACGTGTTATTTGCAGAACATAATGCCATTCCCGATTATTTTGTGGTAGAGTAAGTCGGAAAATATTTCCATACCTAGAAATGAAATAAACTTGAAAATTTGCAGAAAAATATTTTCAAACAAAATCTGGATTTTCAAGTGTATTATTCTTAGTAGAAAGTTAGCAGTGTATTTTGAAATCTGAAAATGAATTGAAATCGCATGAAATGGACTGGAAGATCTTTTCCTTTCCTTTCCAGTCCTGAAAGTGGAGAGCGCACTTCGCATTATAGTGTGACACTCACACAAGCAACTAGAGCAGGCCGGGTACTTATCGTTATGATTCATGCACAGATTCTGCTACAGTCCCGAGAGAAAGTCATAGACAAAAATTGCAAATGATGGTGGCTTTCTCACTGATGAATGGGTGACTGCATTGTGTGCATTTGGTGAATACAAATGAGCGCGGTAGAGGTAGTCATCGTGTGAATGCAAGTACCCACACGTGAGAACTGTACTTTCATGAAAACGTAGCAGTCAAGAGAAAGGTATGGTTTTAATTCTTTGTAGCTCATCCCAGTATTTGCGGTTGTGCACATGGTAAGTCATATTATTCGGATACTAGAACACGGTATTTGTGTACTTTCTTCGCATGTGCAAAGTATAGAACAGAAACAAACAAAACAAAACAAAAAACTTTTTTTTAGTTACCTGCTAAACTCCTTTCATTTTATACGTTCTTTCTGCGTTGTTTCCTGTGGGATATGTCCGAAGTATCCGTTAGAGATACTCTAATTTTCTGGAAAGTAACTTTAAAAGCAATAAACGAACTATTACTGAGGGCGCTTTGACCTTTAACTCTATCCTATAATTTCTCGCTTCGTAGCGTTCTCCTTTAGCAGATGTTGCGGAACGTACAGCATTTATTGCTATTTTATCTTTGTCGAAACCATCACGTCTGGAAAAATCTTGTTTAGTTGAATCCTTTCGTTCCATCGTTTTATCTTCTTTCTGATGACTGTAATTCGATGCCATTAATAATGTTTATGAGAAATAATTGTCGTTTTAGTGGGTGTTTGTGTGTTATTTCCGTGTTGCGTAGTTCCAATAAGTTACACTATATCACATTTCTGTCAAGCTATTCGACTTCAACGGCATTATATGTCCCAGGGTACGAGAATTGCTCTCAATATCTGACATAATCCTCTTGAATTAAATGTCTGCAATAACATTTCCTTTGAATTATCGCGTGTTTGTGATACGCAATAGATATTTAAATAATCAAATGCACTCAACTATGGATTGTATGATTTAATAGAGGAGAAAGGATAACACGCTTAACATAAAGTGCACGCACAAAATTATTTGTACGCATTTCGTTTTTCTGTCTGCAATTCTAAGGAAGGCAACGTTTCGTTATATGTATTAATATAATTAACATTGTTTTTGATTTAGTTATTTTTTTTCTTGATTTCAGAACCCGAATTACATTCTGCAGTGATACATGTTTGCACAGTTAAAACGAACTTTTTTTTCTCCTCTACTAACAGAACCCATTTTTTTTGTAACAATTTCATCTCTAGTTCTGAAGATTTTAACAGCTAGAATTCGTTTCTGGAGTTTTTAACGAAAAGCTGATCAAACACCGATATTTTTCCCCCCGAGGATCAACTGTTGATTGTATATGTACTATTTTAAGGAGATTCTGGACATTTTGGTGTCTAAATTCGGTGTTATGTTGATCAAATCTTAGAACTGAAAATATGTAATGAAAATAACTCATTATATGTAAAGCATTATCGTTTCAGTTTAGATAAGCAGATTATACTAGCAGCATACTCGGATAACATTTTGCCTTATTTTTCAAATAAAGAATATCACGAATGCGATACATATGTATATAATTCAAGATATTGCTTATTGAACAATATTATTTACATACAGGAACGGCATAATGCAGCAGTTTTCACGTTTTCATAATTGCTGTCTTAATAGATAGCATTTTCCTCTGTAATAACCAGTAAGCTTTGGATTCGAATCCCACTGCGGGCGTAGATGATTATCACAGGCTGATGGAAGACTACACCATACTTGTTTGATGACAGAAGAAGAGTCAAAAAGGTCCATGTTTGGTTTCTAGAGCAAGAATCCCCAATTATCCCCACGGCATTCATATTTATTAGGCTAAAATTTTTGGGTATAAAAAAATATAGATTGAGTTATTATTCTTCCGTTTCTCCATCCGTTTGTATGAACTTTGAGCAGAATCCTTCACAGAGTTTTCGTTATACTATTCATGGGAATTTTACTCACATAGGCGCACAGACATGGTACGAGTTGTTCACCATAGACTCTCCAGCAAAATTACCTTTGATTGTAAAGAACCACTACGTTCAATTCTGTGTTGTTATAAGAGCGTTCAATTGAGGTGACATTTCCATTCTTATAAGGAGATGGCAGAGTTCTGAGCCATACTTATCAGAATGGAAATGATATCAGATTTCAGAATTTTTATAGACAAACCCTATAGAACTTGCCTATCTGAAAGACATACTCTACTCAATGGCCCCCAGTTGCATTTTCACCACCTAATTTTCTCACAATTTCCAGTCACGTCTTTCAAATCCATCGTGTAGAGCTGGATGGTGGTTCACACCAGTGGACAATTTTTGATAGACGGTTCTGTTTAGATTTTTTGGTCGACGTTTCATCATAGATGTGTTTTTTTTTGTCATCTTAAAACGTTTGCAAACACTTTCTCATTGTAGAATTCGAATCCCACAGCTTGTTGGTTGGTATGGAGCGACTCTGTCTACCCGCTCAAGACCAGAACCGAAAAAAATTCCATTTTTAAAATTGACTTGTGTTATGAAAATTGGAATCCAAGTTATGTTTGTTGAATCCAAAATGTTCATCATGGAGGATATGGAAATGAATTACTTTGTGAGACAGATTTTACATTTATAATAAATAAATGTAAATTAAAAAGATCGGTCTCATCTTATCTGTCCAGAAACTAAAAATGTGTCTCTCTCTCTAAGATCAGGATTCTCTAGCTCATCGAAAGTTATCGAGGTACAGCAAATTATGAGAAGTTGGTACTTTTTTTAAAAGGATATTAAAAACATAGAATATTACAGCTTCTCCATAAACATCTAAAACATCGTACTCGCTAGAATGAGCTCGGTGTTAATGTGAGTCACTGCGAATTGTATTTTTTTAAACATCAAATTAGCGTAATTAGCGAAGGATATTTCTTATCTCAAAATCTGTTTAAGTCGTACATGTTGATAAGGTATTGTGATTTTACCGTTGAAGTATTAACTTTTAATTGGTCTTATAACGAATTAATTACTCAATTATGTTTCTAGATCGTTTTGATAAGTTTGGTAACCATGTGGAACGCCTATTAAGATCGCTTTTTCCGTTTCTCCATCTGTATATGTGTAACAACATTGATTTAGATGGATAAATTTCGATGAAATCAATCGCACAGCATCGACCCATATCGATAATTCTATATATGTATAAAAAATCCATTCCTTCCGTGCTTGCTAAGATATTCGGTATAAATCTTTCGTAGTAAAACGTCCAGCGTGCAGTAACTAACCAGGTAGTTGCTACGATGAGAGTCGCTTGTTGCCGATTGAACTGATGACTAGAGGTCAGCCGGAGGTCAGCGTATATGATCTCCAACTACCAGTATGGGTTCGAACCCCTCCATAAGCATGGATGTTGAGATGAAGTTCATCATCCGGTGTGAGACCATTACTCTTCTTAGTGGAGGCCTGAAGTGACTTGAAAAAAGTTCGATCTTTGGTCTCTAGCAGGGGCCACTCACAAGTGAATAAAAATGACGAAATTTAAGAAAAATATAAAAACATATGATCTTTAGCCCACCTGCAGTACTAATGTGCTATAGGCTTACAACCATTCTCGGATGTGAGTCACATAAAAAAAAATAAGTAGGATTTCATAATAATCAAAGCTGGTTGTAAAATAAACCCACTGCTCATGTATTTGTTTTTCACCGTGAGGAATTTGTTTAGACTTGCTGTAAAACGAAGTTTTTCACGGTAGGTTATCATTCATATTCTCTATATTTGTTGTCTGTTGTTAATAATAGTAGGAGCTGTTAATGCAATTAAAGTGTGGTAATTTTGTTACTATTTTTGTAGGATATGGCATGTCAGAAAAGGAGCACGTTGTGATATACACGCACTAAACTATGTCTCTTGTTTTGATTTTATGAGATAAAACAGCACATGTAGCAAATAAATAAAATACTCCGCATATATAAAACAAATTTCTATCCCCCTAATATAGATTTATTTTCAAGTTCATTTGTAATATTATTCTTTTTAATTATTTCATACTGATATTAATAAAACTATATAATTATGCTTAACGTAATTTATTTTCTTTATATTTAAAAAAAAAGCTATAATAAAATCTGAGTTTTTGTATATTATTTTTAGCGCTTTATTTCTCAAAGTTTCGGGACATATTCTGCTAATTAGTAGACTTGTGTTGGTACTCTGAATGATGGCATAAATCTAGTTTTGAATTTCTTGCTGGTACAAATGAAGTCGTCGGAAAACAGAAATGATTTTTCTAACGTTATATAAGAGAATTAGATGCCTATATGGTGCCAGATATATGTTAGCAAATGATGAGGGTGATCTGGTAGTAGAATAAGAGAAGGAGCTCATTATTTGAGCAACGTATGTCTGGCTTCTCTTCTTTCATTGCATACCCCATAATAAGTAAAGATCAATTCCATTTTTCCAGTTATCTTTTGATGTTGATGATAATTTAGCCCAGCATTATAAGAAAAAATAAGTGCTTTTCTTATTTACTCAGGAAGAAGTGGCTTTCCTTTTTTTTGTGTGTGTGTACAACCTTCGCCGTCTCTGCTCATGGGTTTCACTGCCTTAAGTCTCTTTCTGTCAGAATCTTGCAAGCCTTACTAGTTTTGTAATTTTAGGACATAAGCTTTGTAGCTTAATGTTTCGTATGTAAGAACAAAAAATTCCAATATGAGTTCATCTTTTTGAAAGAATATTTAACATATAAATATTCTTTCAAAAAGATGAACTCATATTGGAAGAATATTTAACATATAAACATATTTATGCCGGAAGATGCTCAATTTCTCAAATGCTATACTATTTGACGGAAATAATGCCTGTAAAAGAAACGCTTACTAATAATTAAGTAATTGTTTCCAGTTAAAATGAGTAAATTTATGAAATATCTTAAGCAAACGGCAAAAAAAAAAAAAAATCCGTTAACGCCTTTTATTTCCCAAATGGAGTAGACGAGATCGTTTAAGTCCTATTAACCTTTGTAGATTGATTTCTGGTTGCTCATTTACCAAACAGTTGTCCTCGAGTAAGCCTATTTTTTCGTACTTTATATTCTGATGTACATGGTTATTTTTCTCTGCACTTAATACTTAAGTATCTGACGAGTCTGCTTGTATTCTTCTTTCGTCGGCCTGGGTTAGCCGGCGAAACAAGAATTTATTTTCATCCTGTGGGAGAAAACACAAATGAATACAATTCTCTTAACCCACATCAGATTGCAAATTTTTGTATCAGACAAATATTCACGTATATGTTAAAAGGATTATTTTTTTTAAAGTTAATTTTGATAAATTAATTCATCTTTATTTTCGAATTTGGATATGGTGACATATGGACTCTATCCAGAATTTCATTATTCTCTGTCGTTGTTCCTTATTCCTTCTGGTCTGTAATTTTATCTTCATGTAAATTATTTCACAAAGAGTGAAATAATTTATTTCTCTTTATTTAGTATTATTTATTTATTATTTATATTATTTATAATTTATTATTTTTTCATTTATTTGTGTATATTATTGCTTTTTTATTATCATTGATATCTAGTTTAACTTGATTAATTCTATGAACTGATACATCTGATAAATAAATTTATACATGCCAATTACTGTAAAATTTTAAAACTTTATAAGGTAATCCGTTATGATTATGTTGTACTTTTTCTCTCCCAGTATCTTAATATTGTTACCTTCGCTTAGATTTATCAAAATTGTCACATGCAGTTTTTTCTGTGCATAATGTGCATCCATCTTGTTGAACCACGTGGCCTTTCTCCCATCCGTATTAGTCTACCTTAAGTTTTTAACATTGCGACAGTCTTTTCTAATTAGCTCTAGGCGCAGCACTTCCCTCGTTTGTTTCCACCTCCAGATGACATCGCAAGATCACTCGCAGATCTTGATGTCCTGGTATAGATAGCTAAGGCAAAATCACATCACACAGTACTAATAACTGTTCACGATATGCTCCTACTGATCTTTCTCCAGAAAGACATCAGAATAATATTAAATAATTTGGATATCAATAAGTCTTCAGTCTTAACTGTATCCCGCTAGTCGTACGCTAAACTTATCTAGAATTAATAATCATCTTTACGGTCTGTCCAAATAGACTAAAGATGATTTCAGCTACTGAATGGTCTATATTCAACTCCTTCCAGACAAATAAAGAGATAAGTCAGCAGTCAACCCATGATCTCATCACCTTCAGTCTTTATATGTAGGGCCTTCTGCTTTATCAGTGACTATCAATATGGATTTCGCCGGTCTCAATCCGGAACTATTCTCCTAGGTTGGATTACCTGTTTTAGAGACAAACCTTTGAACTCGTGAAACTGAAGTAAAGCTCAAAGACTCGTGTGGTTGCTCTATTTCTCCTCTTCACTCATTCATTTACTACTTTTACTCTGTCCTTTCCCCATCTTATCTATTTCATAAAAAGTGCAAAAAGATTGGCATTAAGAGACTATTATTTTTCTATTAAAGTGTTTATGTTGGTTCGTGGAATGAGAAATCCATACTTATTCACATTTAGTAGGATTTTACACATGATAACAGAGAGCAAAGCAGTTCAATATTAGCAATGATTTATTATGCTATAGACCAGATAGAGTTGAAGATATCTTAATCACGAATGGTATCCTAAAGCCTTCATCGCATTCTCCTCTTCACAAAAGAAATAAAAACAAAAAAGAAAGAAAGAAAAACATTATTGAAATATCAAATGATCATATTTAGTAAATTTACTGTGTTTAGTCACTGCTATTTATGCAAGAGAAGCGATCAATAATCTTTAGAATGACAATAATGAAAGTCATAATAACCATTGTTGCTAGGATACGGAAAGTTGAATGGAGAAATAGATAAGGTCTCAATCATATAGATAAGATTATTAGCTATTGTTAACTTAGCGTGATTTAAAATGAAATTTGGAAAGATCTATCATTACGTTAATGTATTTACAGGTAGTGTGATGTCGTTATTATATGTTGTACTTTATTTCAGTCACATTATTCGGAATTATGTGCCAAAAAAAGGAAGTATTAATGAAAGCACTGCGTAGGACTCGTGAATATCCTGAGGCGGAAAGGAATGTTTGATTTTATCTTTCTCAGGATGGAATATTATTTCTTTTTTATACTCTTTATTTGATATGTGGAGTGATACATTTCTTTACGGCGTATAAACAGAATGGAAGTCAATATATTGATTGCATTTTTTGCGCTTCTAAAGCCTTCTCGATTTCAAACTGTAGGAAACAAAACAGTGCAAGTCTTTGCTGTGGAAAACAAAGGAATTTAAATAGGCGGCGAAAAAAGATGTAAAGGTTAACATCAATAATTTACAAAGTACTCGTGGTAGAAACTATAGCAGGGTTGTTAATTAGTGCAGAAAATTGATAGGCGTTTCAAACATGCAGTTTAATTTTATCACCCTGACGACTTTTCGCATACCAACAGTAGCAGTATCCTATTCATTCATCCCACACAATACTTGTTGCCAAGCAACAGATGTTCTGCTTTAGCAATAACATCGCGTGTTTTAGAATGATAACCTGAAAAGTGTACGAGAACTTTGATTAAATAATAACGTGTTTTGGGAAACTGAGTTTTTCTGATGTCACTAAAAATATTTAAGGTGAGAAGTTGGGTTATATCCATTGTTATAAAACCACGTAAGATTTTTCGTACACTATAGAATAGAAAAATATGAAGATTTGCTAGCGCATCTAAATGCACAATGTGTGTTCTTTAAGATGTGTACACTGACACTAACGTTTTTCTTCCGTAAAATATTTCGTATCTTTTGTAAAGAGGAGGAAAAAACGCTTAAGGAATTCTTTCTCAAGACTGCTATTTTAGACAAACTTTGAATTCATTTGATGTTTAAAGTATTGAATAAATCGATGGACCCCATTTTCTGAGAAATGTTTATCGTAGTGATCTCTGAAACTAGTCGTGAAAACTGCTGACATTTTTACAAAAAATGCTGTGATGCATGTCAGATAGACGAAAATGCGTTTTTCCCTCTTCTGCTATTCTGCATTGATATGAACTGTTAAAAAAACTTGAAATTGAAGTCGAATGAATATTCAATGCAATACGCATCGAATATTCAATATGTAATAACTGGTTAATTCATCCTTGTTATACTTATAGATCCGATGTGTTATAAAATTTATAAATCATTTTCCTGTTTTATATATTAGTATGCTTCCTTTTAGAATTGAATAGAAATGTTTGTATGATTCAGGCACAGCTGAAACTATCGATATAAACGTCTCCCACGAGAAGCACTGTTTAGAAATATTCATGAATATTTCGAGTTTCAGGGAGTTCGATTAGATGGAAGAACAACATTTTTCTTGTTCGTTAACACTGTATATATATGATAGTTCTAGTTGGAATATCTGTGCACTGAAATCTTTAGAAGCTGCGCATATATCCTATAAAGCAAAGATTCCATTGTAAAAGTAGAATGTAATTTTGACTAGCGTATAGCATGAAAAGTTGACATTTCGGTTTTGGAATCCCTATAGTAGATATGGAGGAGTACACGGAGAATTGTAAATGGGAATAGTTTGTTAGAGAACGTATTAGGTTTCGCTAGGTACTTTTCATCGGACTTCTAGAACCATACATTACTTATATAATAAAATGCTGTTATGTGAAGAAGTCGCACACAGGTGATACTTGATTCCTGATACACCGCTGACAGAGGAAAATATAAAAATAAAGTAAAGAGAAGAAATGGTAGAGAAGTAATATTTCTCTCTCATCTGGTGGTGTTATATTTGGTGTGGCAATGAAGAGAGAAAAATATTCGGGTATTATATTATGGCTCCAGTGTTGCAGAACAAAGTTTTCGTCCGCGCATTCATCATTTTGACTTGTAAGTGTTCTGCCGTAGCACGATAGATCCACACCCATTCCTTTCATTTCAACCTGCCTCATATGGCTCTCTTTCATGTGAATGCTGCTTATATGTACTTTGTGCTCTTTGTCAATCTATTTCTCCATCTTTCTGTCTCTTTTCTTTTTGTGTTAGTGTTTTTCCCATTGGGATCGTTTCACTTTCGTGATATGTCTTAACCAGCCCAGGTGTTTTATGTACCTCTCTTCTTCGAATAGACTTTTTGGTTCATTTTTTCTGCTTGTGAATTTTATTTCCACCTTCCTTCTTTTTTAACTCAATGTTTCAGTCAGGGAACGAGCAGTATGTTCTGTAATTTTGACCTGTTCCTTAAAAATATAGTTACATGTATATTTTTGTCGACAGTTTTTTTTTTATATATACTGAAATGGCTTATTTTCTCTTTAATTTTGAGGTTTGAATACTCCGTCTTATCTGAAACTTTGTAATTCTTTCACTCCTTGGAAAGTTCATTTTTGGGAGCGCGAATTTTATATTTTCAAATCAACTTCTGTTTTTAAATATCCCAAAAGCTGCTAAAAAAAGAAAAAAAAGGTAACTATTTGGGATTATTAGATAAATATTTAGATTCACTTGAGTTACCATAATGTCCGTACAATAATTATTGCTCAAGTCTGTAGAAAATGATTTTAAGGTTATTGTAAAGGATGTGTACCAGTATCATTCACTGTTCAGTTTTAATGTAAAAATGTAAATTAACTGTAATCATTTGTAATTATTCTGACATTTCCAATAATTTTTATATGTTGATATTAATATATAACAGTCAGGCTCATTTTGACTTTTTTTAGACTTACTTCGCGTCGAAGAATTAGAAGATATTTCAGGAATAGCAGTTCAAGCTACATTACGATCCTTGCGAATATAACGTGTATAATATCGGCAGATGCAACACTTGTCGCATGATATTAATCTTGTATTTAACGTAAAGCAAGAAGATAAACTTTATCATTTAGTAATTGTCATTACTTGATCACTAGTATCCAACAGTAAAGCCAACAGTTATTACTTCACAACGATGCCTTAGTCATTACACCGTCTGTGTAAATTTTGGAAAGTTTAATGAGGCGATGTTATCATCCTGTCGAATGTGTTTTTCTGCGAGAACCCGGAGAAAAGAGATTGGGGGGGGGGGGGTAAAAAAACCCAATGAAGCTAATGTTAGAGTTAGAAGATAAAAGAAGTTAATAAAGATTCATGAGCGCTTATAAATAAAAAAAAAGGAGAGAGTATTGATTTTAATAGTACAAGTGAACTACATTAGTGCTTGCATTAGTGTTCATTGCTATATGTTGAAACGTTAAGTGTTCTAAACGAAGATAGATTTCGATTGTAGATTAACGGTTATTAACTAAACTTACGGGCTTTTCTTATATAATGAATATCTAAAGGACTTACGGTGCAAATATTAGGTTGCTGGAAGTGAATATTACTGAAGAGTTTATACTACAATTTCTTCCGCATGGTGACATAATAGCGGTGGCTACGTAGTTTTGAATGCTAAGCTTCCATAATTAATTTTTTGCTGTATTTTTAAAAAGAACTTCCCTTTGTTTTATCTTTCATTATATAGACGAATATTAATTAAGACAAGTTAATCGGAATCAATTAATTTGCAAATTCACTTACTTGTCTTAACGTTTTTATAAACACTATTATTTGTATTTAAAGTTTAAACATTTTACACTTTTTCACTAAATATGACATTTCTTGCGAGAAAGAAAATGTCTTTTAACCTACATATTTTAGTCGGAATCATTAGAAGGATACACATGTACTTCCAATTGCGAGATTTTCCTTGTGCTGTAATTGTGTGAGGAATACCATGTGCGCTTTGGAGCAAATTGTCTTACATCATCTTAAGAAAGTTGGATTTTTTTTCCCTTTTGTTTCAACAGTGACAGTTTCCATCGTGCAGACTTCAGTTGAATAATTCCTTGGTCCCCAGTAACTACTTTCGTAAACGTCTGGGGTTGTGTTGCTGGAAATAGTTCCATCATTTCGAGTTAACATCATTCTTCCCTGGCTTGTCCATTTTGTTCGGAGAAAAACCGACGTATTTATGTAAATGCGTGTAATTCTATAGTTTCCAAAACTTTTTTCCCCTTCCTTATGAAAAATTCAAAAAAAGTTTGTGTAATTTGATGTCAGATTTGTTCGCTTTACTTTGCATAAGAAAATCGGCTTGTCTTGAAAATCCAGCATGATTTAATGGAGACTACAGCTGACTAAGGAGTATGGGAAAAATAGCCCAGTCATTTAGATATTGTCATTTCAAGGTTTTGCATATTGCCATTAACAGCCATGTGAAAGACAGTTTATGTAACGCATGGACAATCTGTTTTCTCAGCACGTTACCATTTGATCTTTTTTCCCTTTTTTATGGTGATGAAGAAAGGAGAGAGAGAGTACCCTAACCGTGCGTTTATGACAGCATAAAAATACTTCGATGGTTACATTCAACGACTTAATCCTATTCGGGATATCTGGCTTTAGGTAGACGAATAGATCTCTCTCTCTCTCTCTCTCTCTAGCGAGTCATATTTCAATGCGTCATTTGTCTTCATATTGAGAGGTGATCGCTAACTCCAAGCAGTTTAAAGTGGCCATTTAGAAATCTTCTTAACACTCTTAAAAAAAATAAAAAATCGAAACTGCAAGTACATGCCATACACACGTTATAATCCTGCTATGTGTGTTATAAATTTCGAACAGCGATAGTATGTTTGATTTATCTATGCGTCTAGTCAATTCGTCTTGTCTATGGATTGGTGTCATGTCAGTTCAGCTGTTACTTTTAAGGATCTCCTGTTGGATGAAGGCATGTTACGAGATACATCCAATTAATTTTCCTAGCAAGGACTCCCATAGCTAACGATTAGAATTGGATGCTGTAATTTTTCCCCTTCTATTACTGTAAACAAAGTTTAAAATTTATAATGATGACAGAGTATGATAGAAACAGCTGTATGTATTATTTCTGTTGCGAGACTTTTCCATTCACATTTTAAAAAATATGACTTCTAGGCAGACTAAGATGTTCTTGTGTTTCCTGGTCTTTATGGAAGAGAGAGAAAAAAAAGGGGTCACTAGTTCCATTTTGGATAAAGACGTTAGTAGTAAAACAGGGGTAATTTAGTACTTAAGCTTCCCTCCGAGATGTTCCTTGATTTCTTTAACCGCGTTCTTTTCTTTTTTTATTACCTCTATTTTTTTCATGGTTTTCTAAATTGCCATGACCTCTTAGGAAAATTGTTAGAGGCAGATTTCAAGACGCAGTTTCTTTCACGTTACTGAAATAACCTTCATTGCTTTGTTTGCTAATGCTATGACCCGAGTGGCATTTCTGTTGCAACTTCGTAATGTTTGCGTTAACTTGTTCGCTTTTCTGTAACAACGGTTCATGCATCCTCCGACACGGGCCTTGACTTTTCTTGGTGATAACCAGAAATCTGAAATCTAATTAAAACGATGATGTTGAAATAATTTCTGTTAATAGGGTTCTGTATAATAAATGTTTCTGCATTGCTGTTATATTTTATATTTTGAGTGATTTTTGGGAACAGTAGCATTGTGGAATGCGATGGAGTCACATTTGACTAATCGCACCTGTCATATTTTCCCTCTTTTTTTCCCCCTCTTTGTAAATGATAGGGTGTGGACGTTCCAATTTCACTGATAGTACTTCTACCGAGATTATTCTAAATGATTGACTGAATTAGGGTGGACTCGAAAGCATGCTACTTGGCTGGGTGACAGCTCTGCATTGTGATTCATCGTTGCAGTGGGACTAATCTAATAATCATTGATATGGTAGATGATATTCTGTGTTCTTTTCTGCCATGCGCTTTTTTTTCTTTTTAAGAAAGATGATTCCGGTTAACAGTCTCAAATTACCCAGCTGGCATCCTCTAATTAAGTATTGTCCCTACAGGATGAATTATACCATTATCTAAAACATTTTTAATGTATTGGATTTTTTTTTCGTTGCTGTGGTGCATGAATCCAATAGAGTTGCTAGGAGTAAAGCCATATATGTGTGTGTGTAATATGCACAAGTAATACACACACACACACAATGTGCGCGCATATATATTACACAATGTTAGAACATCTGAAAACCTGCTCTGGAGAAAAAAACATGGACTCTTTCAAGTGAAGCTTCCCATAAAAAGGTTCATATTTGGACAATTAAAATCAGC
Organism: Typopeltis vanoorti; assembly: GCF_054136105.1. Lineage (NCBI taxonomy): Eukaryota > Metazoa > Arthropoda > Arachnida > Uropygi > Thelyphonidae > Typopeltis > Typopeltis vanoorti. The sequence goes on along the minus strand of NC_143555.1, from coordinate 59,730,978 downwards.
TTCAACCTAAAGACATTCATGCCACTGGGATTCGAGCATCCAATACAGTCTGTTGGATGTAGATTAAGAACCTATCTGGTTTTCAGAACCGAAATAATTGAGATCAGGCCTCTATAAAGATGAATTAATATGACGATATTAGCTCATTTCCTATTAACCAGTTCCCATTTCCTATTAAACCTAATTATCTATTTTTTTAAAATAACGAAACCTGTGGTGCGATCATAATTAAAAGAAACACACGTATTAACCACAGTGAAAATTATTTATTGAAAATATTTCATCCTACGTATCTTAGGACATCATCAGTACAGTAGTTTAAAACAATAACAGGAATAATATACAGTTAGGGCGCATGATTACAATAGAATCTCATTTAACGTGCTACAGAAGTAAAAATTAAAAAAAAATAATAAAAAAATTATTTAACACAATTTTGTATGACAATTTCCCATACTTTAGGAATAGTAAGAACGTCGTTTCGGTTTAAGTTTGGTCTATGTAGTAGAGCTTCAGAACTTCATTTGTATAAACGTTCATGTTTATATAAAGATCTATGTAAAAGTAATCTATGCCTCTCTCAGCACGGAATTGAAAATCCAAACCATAGTATCCATTGGGAAAAGTCTAAACTTTTACATAGATCTTTATATAAACATGAACGTTTATACAAAGAAAAAATTATTTAACACAATAATTTTTTTATTTTTTTTAATATTTTTACTTCTGTAGCACGTTACGCACGTTTAATGAGATTCTATTGTAATCATGCGCCCTAACTGTATGTTATTCCTATTATTCCTATTTAAAACTACTGTACCGATGATGTCCTAAGATACTTAGGATGAAATATTTACAATTAAATAATTTTCACTGTGGTTAATACGTGTGTTTCTTTTAATTAATTCTGATTATCTAATCCTTAGCATACTCGTGATACTAATGTGCTGTAGATTTATAACCATTCGTGTGTGGAAGGATTCACATAAAAAATAAGAAGAAAAAAGGGTTAGGGTAAATATCCCAGGTAATTCTGCCACATAAATGCTATTAATAGGAATTTTGAGCCGAATATCGAATGCTATTGTAAAAATTTTACATTAGTATTCGATATTACAAATAATGCATGTACTATTATTTTACTTAGTTGATAACTGTTCAATCTTCGTTATCAGGAAGAATGGACAAGCATCACAGTTAGTTAAAGCAGATAAACGATGTCGAATAATTGTTGCCTTGTTATTCTACTCTTAGGTAATTTTTCCTTCCTTCTTTATTTTGTAATCTTTGTTATGAATTTCATCGTTCAGTGCGAGACTCATAGTGATGCTTGTATATTATAGCCTGGACAATATGAAAAGACCTTGTTTGGCCTTTAAAGTAAGAATTCCCGGTTTATCTAACCTCTGATATGTTCACGGAACCGTGTAAATAGATTTCCGACCTTTCGTGGATGAACTTGTTTGTTATTATTTTTTTAAAAGAAACTTCCGCTGATTCTCTTCATACCGGACTATGAGCGATGTCTGTGAAAAAAGGAACAATGAAATGGATATATATTGTTACTACTAGTAATACTTATAGTCGATACGACGAACATTTCATTCCACGTTTAAGTGTCTTATTGATTAAGAAAATGGACTTACGACAAATTGGATAATTAAAGAAACCTTCAAAAATCCAAAGCACAAAATGAAGTTATACTTAATAACGTATTAAAAAATAGCTTATTTTCAGTTTATTAACAGCTGCCTTCAGTTCCAACTGCTTGTTATGGAGATTTTTGAAGATAAGTGTTATTATTATGTACTGTTAATCTAAACGTGCATTTTGGATAGAAATCTCTCTGAATCCGATCTAGGATACGAGGAACATTCATAACGAACTTTCAACTGAAAGTGAGTTAGCCGCTCTCTTATGAAGTTGGTGAGGTATCCTGCCGTAAAATAGCACACACTCATGCACTAATGGAGAGAATGCACAATTTTAGACGGACGTATTTGCCCTGTGGCATCAGCAGCTTTGGCATGATGGATAACAGACATCCGGTCACACTATTCTTCCGGTGTGTATGACCATTAAATGTTGTTATTTTACTCTTCAAGTAAAATGTGGCGTCAGCTGTTTCAACATGAGAAGAGAGATATTTGACCACCACGTAAATAAAATTGCTGTTATAAATAATCTTGAGTTCTTAAAACGTAAACTTCACCAACCTAAAGTTATTGGAAACTACAGTAGTGCATATTTCTGCAGCCTATCAAAAACATTATATTGAAGTAACAGTTATATATTTTCTTTAAAATATGACTTTTTGCTCAAACATCTTGGACTTACTAGAAATAAAGTAGGAGAAAAAAACTCTCGAGAAGTGAACGGTTTCTGTGATCATTAATTAAATTTGTTCGCTATCAGTCAAATATATCAATTTGATTAGGTGTTCATTTCTTAACAGTTTCACACAAAGAATTTTCCAAGAGTCATGTCTCCATAAATTAACATGCGGTTATACAGAAATATTTAATTTTTAACTGTGGGACTTGTGATTGAGTATATATTTCTTTATTTATTCATAGTGATTGTTCAACTGCTTTGCAGGATTATCATCCATCGTATAGACTATATAATCCAACGAGTGGACTATCGGTTATGACAGCATATTTTCTGTGTCTGCAAATTTCGTATATTCAGGGTGGATTGCCTGTTTTGCCTGAGATAAAGCCTTAATGTCTTTGACCCAAGGTCCGTTTACTTCTCCCTCCTGGAAAATAGTCTGTACATTTTTTCCCACATATAGGATTCAAATCCAGATCCTACTCAAGAATTTCCTGGTGAAATCCCTTTCCAAGGGACGAACGCTGTATTCATAAATACATATTTAATCTATCCTATATATATAAAATGATAAGCCTTTTTATGTAACGTTTTTGTGTCACGTTTTTTGTCAAGTTATTTGAAACGTTTTGAAACTCAGGGGCAACCCTGAGTGTCGAGTCTTCAAAATTCGAGTCATCACAATTCAAGGAGAACCGGCCTACCAGTCCGGAACTCAGGGGAGTTGGGCACCGTAGGCACCAGTGGGCGGAGTCCCCTAGTAAATAAATAAATATTTAGGGAAAAAAAAAACCGAAATTGTGTCCAAAGCATCTCTACTAGCTTAGGCACAAATCTCTCGCCATATATAATTATGTTAGCATAATTTGGTTGTTTTGGTTGTTTGATATTCTGGAGAGATTCATTATTTTTCCTGAATTTATGTGTTTGTGTTTATCGATGGGTTTTTGTGTTTTTTTTGTGGAAGAACGTAAATTGCTAGAGGAAAATTCCTGTCACCCTCCATATGAGTCTTTTATCTCAAGTTGAAAAGCCTTGAATTCCTTGCGTCCTAGACGGCGTTCGAATGCTGATCTGCCCTACCGAAAGAAACATGTCGTGAGTGTTGCTAGCGGCCCCTTGACTAGGAAAATGTAAAAATGATTTATCATCATCTGGCAAATAATATCCAGTATTTATTTTAAACATGATATTCCTCATGAGTAAATAGAGAACAGAATATTCACGTATTGAAAAATATTGTGTCGCCAAGGTTCTCTTATTTTGAAAAAGAAAGAAAACTAGAAAGATATTCTCCTCTCGCGCCAGCATTTCTTGAGCAATGGATCAATTGTTGCTTAGGTAGAGTGTTTTAGTTTTTCTTATTTGCCAGCGTTGTCTTCAAGTTGCGCGTGTGTGTGCTTAACAGCCCTAGGTGATTAATTGACCATTGTGTGTGTGTGTTCTGTTCGAACTGTCCTGGAAAACTAAAGACAGGATAATTGGTAAATATGTTCTGGCAGTGTTATAGATGGATGAGGAAAACAAGTCATGTCTTGGCTGCATTTATCTTCTCTGATTACCATCATCCGACTCTGTTAGCATTAGAATACATTTATAATACGATGCAGATCATTATAATGCAAGTGAACGACATACACGTGTTTCTGGTAGCAATGTGAGAGAAAAAGAGAGAGGGTAATAAAATTCCCGACGATAGAACACAAGTTTGGTGGAAGAAAATAAAGAAGAGTGAAACGCACATACTTCATGTAAGCTGATGTTATAAAATATCTGCAATTAATAGCTAAATGGGTGTTTCGTTTTTATTGGAATTCTTACATTTTGCTTAATTATAAAGTATAAAGAGGATAATTATATATCCTTTCTTAAGACGAAATATTTCAGGAGCGTGAGATACTGAAGAGATTTCCCAAAGAAAATAATATTTATTTTTTATTAAGACTGCAAAAGTTGGTTATATATCTGTACACAAGAAGCATTGCATCAAATTAAATTTCGGGATCCTGAAGCGTGCGAAAAATAGTAATTTCCCAAGAAATCTCATGACTCCTAAGATGATTGTCAAAAAAAAAACAAAAAAACTGGAATTCGTGCGCAAGCGTAGTACTCGTATACTTAAATTGCAGCATCGTCGCGGAGTTTGGTCATGATTCCGTTTTTAGGTATTCTTTTAACTGCGAAGCTAATAATAGCATCACGCCTTTCGTGTCTCACACCACTTAATGAATTTTGTTAAAATGCTAAAATTCGATATAGAAGTGTTTAGTATAGTTAATCGGATGTTTAGTATAGTTAATCTATTAATTATTATCCTGTCATCTTTCTCCTGGCATAATGCCAAAAGTGAAATATTCACAGCATGCAGCTCGCACTGAATATTATATTAGCAACTATAGGTGAATTTTTTTTTTCTTCTGCTTAAAATTTGTGTGTCTTGTGTATTAAATTTTTATAAATTTCATTCGCGAATTTCCAAAATGATGAGTATTATATTATTTGCGAGATCAGTGAATATCTGCTCATTATACGGTAATTTGTACTCTTAAACTCCGAATATTTGTTAGCCTGTAGTGTATCAATTACCGCGATAGATAATCTGGAAACCCGGCTTTTGAGACCAAATACGAAACTTATTTTTAAGCCACTTCCACTTCAGCTCTCTAATAAACACAATGGTGGTCTCACGGCGCAGTGAAATTCGTCTACCATCTAAAATCGTTCACAAATATTCATATCCACAGTGGGATTCTAACCCACCATCCGTTGGTAGGAAAAGAACTTGAACATATATATATATATATATATATATATGTGTGTGTGTGTGTGTGTGTGATGCAAGTGGTTTTCACACGGAAAGCATAGAGCATGATTTTAGGTTATTAAGCACTTCTTTTGTACTGAACTGTTTTTGATTTGGAAGAAACAATTCATGTACAGAATAAAGGGCGTAGAGAAAGAACACACAGCCTTGAAGGTCCGATGTAATATTTTCCAGACATCCTTAGGCAGGCAATTTAACCACAAGGAATTCTGCTTGTAACGTCTTCGGTATTCTGTTTTCTGGAACCATTTTCTATGTGGAAGAAATCTGCATTTCACAAATATATTATGTGAAATATAATATATTTGAAAAAATAAGGCACATTTGAGCAAGGCTAAATTACGTTAAAAAACGTCCAAAAAGTTTCTCCCGTTTAAAATGGGATTCCAGTTCAGATGATTTCTAACCCAACAGTTCCACATCATGATAGTTGGCCCACAATCATGATATGCGCACTATCACGTGGTTTCCCAGAGAGGAAAATGCCGATAATAAGTCATACTTTTAGAAAGCATTCTCTTCTGTGAGAATGCTTCGCACCAAGTGCATATTTTTCTTAAAATAACTTTCAAACGCTCGAAGACATTGATCACGTTTAGTTTAGTGAAACTGCTTCGCATGTATCTAAAACGTAACTATAATGTAGTCTTGTTTAAGCATGCCTAAGGTATTTATGCCATTTTATATTAGCGAAAGTTTTATGTTTTTCTAATGCACATTTTTTTCACATTTGGAAAAATTGTCATAGCGAGCGACACATTGATCATTCCTCGGGATAGAACGCGGTGTTTAATAAGGAGGGCCGTGGAAAATTACCGATATCCCCGTGCAACGTTTCATGAAAATATGCCGTATAAATCATCCATGTGACATCTTATGAATTTAAAACTGTCAGGAAAGTATGCGAAAATGTTTTAAACATCAAGTCTTCTTTCCATAAAGACTTTTAGCGCAGGCAAGAAAATGTCTTTAATATTTGTTATCGTGGCTTTTATTTTTGCTGAAGAAATTATTCGTTTCTTTCGTTTGTTCCGTTTGTTTTTTTTTTATGTTGTAATTAAATTAGGTAACAGTACCGTTTAAAACGAACAGCGATGATGTCTAATTTCTAAAGTGACATCTTAAAGGAGAAGGTATGAATATTCTAGTGTATTATTCGTGAACCGTGTTTGAGTTAAAAGGGACCCTAACTCGATTTTCCAAAATGTCGAATGCGAACTCCACGTTCTGAGAATAGTTTCATGTGTAGGTCACTCATACAAGCTATTTACTTAGAATTACTAACTGCATATGTGAATAAATTAAGAAATAATGCTTCCATAATTCGAATCATAACTTGAAAATCAACAGGACGCATTGATATTGTTATACCTCGGCACATTTGTGTATCCCTAATTATCTTGCGACGCTCCATCAAATCAGATTTGAATATGTAAGGGATTAAGGATGTGTTGATGAAGCTGGCAGAAATTATGGTTTATGACATGAAGGATATCAGATTAAAACATTTGATGGAATAGAAATTATTAAATATATTAAAAAAGCAGTCATCTCCGGTTTAGAAACGAGAGATACTGCTTCTTAGATACACCGGTGCTCTTGCATGGAAATAAATCACTGAAGTTTATTAATTAGCCAGTCAGAGCTAAGTAACGTGTACAGCCGATAACCTTTCGTGTCACAAGTCGCGAAGTTTTAATGGATAAGAATATTCTGACTTGGATAAACTTATGATAGCGAATATTTTGAAATAACACAGTTGCCAATCCTCTGGTTATTTCACTCACCCGAATATTAATGTTCTATTATATCATAAGCATTGCATTGCGGATAGCATGTTTCTGCACCGCAAGATTCTTAGCTTAGAAAATTAAGTGTTAATTACTACAAATAATTGCGAAAATTGTACAACTAGACTGCCAGTGTGTGAGGCAAATTAATACGGTGTCTGCATGGTTCAGATTTTAGTTCTTAAGCAAGCAGAATATTCTTAGACATATTGCTTATTCTGAAATGGGTTGAGTGAGTCGTATTCAATAATTCACAGAAAGGCTAATAACGATATTTCCGCATAAAAGAGACGAAGATAATCCTGCGTTAGTTATTGTGGCAATTATACACTGGTTACACATTCACTTTTGTGCAAACTTATTGCCTTGCGGAGAGAACTATGGATTTTTCGGTTATTAATATTTATTAATATATTCTATTCTAGAGCCGGAGATCGACGTACCATCTGTTATGATAAATACAAAAGCATCAAGTAAAAGATATTTAATCTGAAAAGTCCTGCGTGCTTACAACCTTTTGAAACGCGAAATACCGAATTAATTGAGGATCTGATCTCCGAAGAGTTTTGTATAATTGCCTTTCATTAGTTCATCATTATGTTTCTAATACTAATCGGAAACTTTTACAATACTAGTTTTAAGGTTCTACTAAATATGAACCTAATAAATAAATTACATGGATCCTCAGAGATTGTGTCTTTTATTAGTTGTATTACGACCACATTGCTAAAGTTGTAAGCATCCGTTACTGCAATGTTACAGAAGTAAGCTTTTGTGTTTAAAATAAAATTTGTATATGTATATATCGTATTCTTTTCATTCTAGTATAAGGCAGTTGTCCATAAGAAGAAATTAATATTTATTAGATGCATTAACGTATAATGTTTTGCTTTTTCGAAATTTAGTAGAGAAGCTCTCTCTCTCTCTCTCTCTGACTTTCACTGCCACTTAATGCAGTACGATATCTGAACGCCATTGAGCTCTACACTCATTAAGACGATGCCAGTTCACCCCACACGGGAGAGTATATCTAAGAGACCATTCCATTACCACTACAAAGTCGGTTTCGACGATGCCCTTCGGTTGGAAAGACCTGAGTTCGAATCCAGTCTAGGATACGAGAAACCCTTATCAGAGCATTTCAAGAGAAAGTGAGTTAACTGATCTCATACGAAGATGGCAGCGGTTTTCTTCCAGGAAACTCGTTTTTTTCGTCCTGCAACCAGCCAAACCGGCCATTAGAACACACGTAATTAACAGACAAAAATATATTAGTTTTATGAGATGGTGCCTACCAGCCCTGTGGTCTCCCAGTCGTTGTATCATCATATGCTAACTAGCCACTGCAATCTTTCTTGGCAACAACAATGTCCACATTTCTCTTTCAACGAAATCGATTGCATAAGAAAAAAAAGTCAGCTAAGATTAAATCAGATCTTCTCGAAGGTAATTTTGTTTTGCCTTGTTCTTCTAATCCACAAGCCAAGAAAGTGAAAATCCAAAGTACTTTAAAGCTTGACCTATTATTGAATATGTCAGTGTTTCATGTTTTTTTGATCGGGATTATGCCAATAGGTCATTACGATAATCGTCAGTTTATTGTACTTTACCGTTCCTTCATTTATGCACAAGTGCTAATCTCTAAATTATGGACTGTTGTAGACTCTCCCACTTATTGTATCTCCCGCTTGCTTGTCTTTTATTCACGAATTAAGTCGGGCTGGAATGGTTTACATTTTTTAAAACCAGAACTAACTGTGCAGTGTCCATTAAAAAAAGGATATCCCAAACTGTTTTCTGTTTGTTTTGTTGTTTTTTTAATAATTTTTATGCGCTAGTTCTTTACTCTGATAATCTGAGTTTATTTAATAAATAAGTAAATGAAAGTGGGGAGGGGGGATTTTGCACAGAAAGAAATTCTATCAGTTTAAACGCTTGCTTAAACTGCATTGAACCGCTGCGAGATAAAGTAAAAAAAAAAAAATAGTCAACAGCATTAGAATCTCAAATAAAAAAGTGAATGATTATTTGTGTTGCTTATATAGCCATCGGCCATTTAACTTTTCTTACCTGTGGTGTTTTATTTTGGACAAAATAATACTTAGCTATTTATCAAGTTGAAACTGTACTTTCAAACTGATTATTTCAGACGTAGCTAATTAGTGATTTATTATAATTCGTCAAATAAATTTAAACTTAATAATTACAGTTTTTTTCTGTTTTCTGAGTTGATATTCTCGGACGAAATCTATAATTCTGGCACGTGTTGTGGTAGTTTTTATGTCTTTGTGTACCTTAATAATTTATGAATTAAATGCGTCAAGTGTTTTATTTGGATAGTCAAAGAAGGGAGGAAAAAGGCAAGCGCTGTAGAGTGTTTCAAGTAAAAAAATCTTTTTTTTTTTTTTTTTTTTTTTAATTTAACCTTTTAATCTGCTTTTTGTAATAATTTCCTCTTGGAAAAAGTGGCTTATTATATATTTTATCTCAAAATCTATTGTCATTCACGTCTTCCATGATTTTCACGTTCATCATCAGCATAGTCACCGTAGCTCAGTCAGTATCTATGATACTCTTTCGTCGAAAAACCTTGTGTTCGAATCTTATCTAGAACCAGCTAACCTTTCATAACAACTTTTCAACTGAAGACGAGTTAACTGGTCTCTTATAGAAATTTGTTGTGTTATTTTATCCCGCCAAAAGGATAAATGGGCAAGAAGAAGAATACATCCAGCAGACTTATTAATGTCTGGCCTCTGCCGTAATTAAAAAAAAAAAAAAAAAAAAAAAAATCGTGGAACATGCCATGAGACTAGTGTCTCACTCTTTTCATCTTTCAGGACCTTCTTTTCCACCATAATCAGCAGAAAAAAATATAAAAAATAGTCAACAGCATTAGAATCTCAAATAAAAAAGTGAATGATTATTTGTGTTGCTTATATAGCCATCGGCCACTTAACTTTTCTTACCTGTGGTGTTTTATTTTGGACAAAATAATACTTAGCTATTTAAGTACTGATAAGTAAGTGATATTCTCTGTTTAGGTTATGGAACATATAGGAAATTGTCAGCAAACCTCATCTGATTGAGCAGAAGGCATTAGCTCTAGAGACGAAAATATTTCTAGGTTTTATTTCTGGGAAAATTCTCATGTTACTCCTCTAAGAAAATTTTATTAATTTTATGACTATTTAGCCTATTTTTGTTCAGGAGTGACCCTTTTTATAATGTAATGCCCTAAAACTGTAATGCCCTGGTCTTCAATCTTTCAGACAGTGTGGGCCGCATTAAAAATTTAAATGAAGCCTGCGGGCCGCTAAGTTATACTGCGGTATTTAGAATTGTAAGAAGCGTTCCAGATTCACAAGAAACACTGTGCATTTGATACTTTACGTAAAATCCTATAAAAATAAACAAACTCAACTTTAAGAGCGTAGGTAGGAGTCGGGGTCATGATTAGTAAATATAATCAATACTTGAAAAAAGATAATTTAATGAAGAAAGCGTTCATTTTTTACAATGTCAATGGGCAGCTTGGCAATGTTTTTCCTTGACCAGTTTGTCGACGTTAGCATCAATGTTGGAAGTCGCTATGCGCAGAGTATTCTCGAGATGTTGGTCCGTAATCTGAGTTCTTGTCTTGGACTTCACATTGCTTCATTCTGGAGAAGAACAACTGTTCCCATACATATGTGCTTCCTAACAAAGCGCACATCTTCAAAGCATGCGGGCGAAGATTAGGGAATGCGTCCTCGGAAATGTAGTCTTTGTAAAATGTAAGCAAGGGCACGTTGAATAATTTTTCGCACATCACTATGATAAACCATATCGCCGTGATCTACTTCACACTCTTGGATCAAAAACTCATGGAATTGACAATGATGCAATCCTCTTTCCCTAATAATGTTGACAACAGTCACAATAACTTTCATGATATTCTCAAATCCAATAGTTTTCGCGCACAAATTCTCCTCGTGGATTAAACAGTGGTAATGGACGAAATCCTTCCCTTCTAGTTCCGGTTATTTCCGTAGCAGCGCAACAAACCCTTCGTTCTTTCCCACCATAGCAGGGGCATCATCAGTTACCACACCCTCGAAGTTGGTTAGGCTGAGGTCGAAACGCTGGAGCGTTTTCTTGGCGGCTTCAAGAATATCAATGAATTTCGTCGTTCCCTTCATAGATACAAGCGCTAGCAGTTCTTCTGTCACATTGAATTGTTGATCAATGCCACGGACAAAGATAGCAAGTTGTGCTGTATCCTTCACATCTGTGTGTTCTCATCTAAAGCAAGTGAATATGACGTAAATTCGGACGATCGTTTTTTAAAGTTCCTTCAATGTAATTGGTATGTTCTTGGATGGACACGTCGTGCTACAGTTACCCCAGACAAACTCGGTTTTTTTAACACTTCCTTATGATTCGGGCACAGAATATCCCCAGCAGCGATGAGACACTTTCACAAACTCGCCGTCCAAGAAGGCTTTTGATTTTTTTGCAATTTTTTCAGCTATTACATAACTTACTTTGACGCACGCTTCGCTGTCTTCCCTCTGCCTTTTAAACGTACCCTGCTGGCATTTTAAAATCAATTTGGAGACGATTCATTTTGTCCACACGAAGCTGCCCTTGAAAGTGATCGAAATTGGACGCATGCTTTGTGTCATAGTGCCGTTTTTTATTTATTCTTTTGATACTGACACTGACTCACGACAAATTAAATACACTGGCTTATCGTCGATCGGCACAAAAAAGTACAAATTGGCCCACTTTTCATTAAAATCCCGACAAGAATCACTTGATTTACGCTTTTTACTCGTAGTCACCATAGTGATGGAAGGTGAACCCAAACAATTATCCAAAATGGCCGTGTAACGGTTATTATCCTGAATATGTCTCACACTAATGAAAAAGTCTGGCAATATAAAACCACAATAGGCTATAGCTGACACGACGAACTTGCGTGCGCTTATACACGAATGTCACACTGTTCACGACCGACCGACCGACCGACTGACTGACTGTGGATGAGATCCTCTTGTATTTAAATGAAAATAACGAAGTATCGAGAACCTTCGAGATGTATCTGGAAGGCACTAGACAGCGCACTCGAACGAACTACTGCTTCAGCCATCTACCTGCGACGTTAGTACTAGTACTTAAGTACCGCTTGGCGCTGGTAGATGGCTGAAGAAGCATGTCTATTTAATATTTATTTTTATAGGATTTTATGTAAAGATCAATTGCACAGCCTTGTGAATCTGGAAAGCACCTTACAATTCTAAATACGGCAGTACAGCTTAGTGGCCCGCGGGCTTCATTGAAATTATTTTTTATTTAATCGCGTTTTAATGTTAAGTAGTTTTTTTTTTTTTTTTCAAAATGGCCGGCGGACCACAGCAAAGAGCTCCGCGGGCCATGCGTTGAAGACCCCTACCCTAGAATGTGTAAAAAGCCAATGACATTATAAAAAGGGGCAATCCTAAACAAAAATAGACTAAATAGTTATAATATTAATAATGAAAATATTTCTGTTTTTAGAAATCTAAACAGATCCTCGTTTCATACATTGAGATAAAGAACGGAATTTGTTACTTAATTGCCGGTTCTCTAACAGGTGACTTTGACCTTTTTAGAAAAATGAACTTCATAAGCTAAGAGATCGCCAATTGTTTGTGGATTCTTTTAAAACAAGCTTAAAAGCAGTTTTATTGTACAATAATAGCGAGAAGCTTTCCATACCATCGCATATGCGATACGTTTTGAAAATATATCCAGTTAAAGGAAAAAGTATTTATGGACTGTGTCTGAAATATTTGTTGCAATATAAAAGTGACCGAATTATTTCTGGATATGCAAGCTGGATTTACAAACGTTGCTGACTCTTGTGCTTATGGGATAGATTATGTCCAAATGTATGGCCTTCCCAAAAAGATGTTAGGAAGACAGTTTATATATTAGGAAGACAAAGAGTATATAAAACCCAAGCCTCTCATGCATTCTAAGAAATTTGTGCCAAGAAATTGTCATTTTTTTTAAAATCTTAGTTATAAAATCGTAGTTCACCAGTAATTATACCTTGAATAAAAGTAAGAAAAGCTGTCTTATTCGGATATATCGGACACACCAACCAACTCCATTACTGGGGAATAGTTTAACACATACTGCTGCAATTTAAACAATAGTAAAAATTATTACAAAGATGCGATTATTACAGTACTATCATTATCGACCTTCCCGTAGAAGGACACTAACAATATAATCACACAAATTACTGAGATTCTTACGTTATACTTTTACATTTAACCGCTACGAAATGTATTCGAAGATAGATTTAAGTTTGTGAGCAGAAATTTGAAGTAATCAAATAAAAACGTATCCAACAGTCCCAGATCGAATAAATCAGTGTTGAATTTCAGGGTCTAGAAAATAAATAAATAAATATAAACAATGTCCTGAATAATTCTCACGACATCCTATTAGTGAAACAAGTATCAGTACCCTTTATATAGTTTGGCTTCTGTATGTTCACGCCCATATATTTTATTTTGTTTAAAGTCCCAGTTAATCTGGCCAAATTTTATTTATTTTCGCACACTTATTTGTCTGGCCAACGTTTGGAAACCAAAGACAAAACGCTTTGTCATACTGCCATCCAGTTGCTTGTTGTTCTGTGATTTAAAATCACTCAATAAAATGTGATTGATATTCATCACTAAAATAGCATTTTATTTTGAAATCCAGCATTGGTTGGTACAGAATCCTGATCTGTTGCAAAATGGCAAAATTATCAACACTCTTTCGCAGAATTCTTAGTGTGAAAGTATTAAAAATTAGGAAAAAAACTCTTACAGCAAATACATTGCTTTCCTTATACTCTACAAGTTTTTCGATACTTTGTTATGTGAATTCCACTTCCATGAAAGAACCTATCGTTCCTTAGTACCGTGGTTGGCTAAGGGCTAGATAATTAGGAGATCCTGCTTTTAGACTAAACTTTGACTACTTTAGATCTACAATTAAAACAAATATCAGTAAACCGCTGTTATCAACTATTCCCTGGTTTCCTTGTTATTCTAAACATTTTTTCCATCTGATTTCTTTTTAATGTAGGAAGAATGGGAAATCCTGTATGAGTGATCCAAACTGATAAACTCACAAGAGAGTTTAATATTACTCGTAACTTACGAGTGCATCTATAGATGAATATTCTCAAATTAAATATGCCACTTCATCTAACTGGCCTTCGTCCTATGAATCAGCTCTGCTTTTGACAATATTTGACTTTCGTTACCAGCAGTAATAACTAGTTTATGATCGTCCATTTTCGTTAGTTCAAGGAAGATTTCATGAATACTAAAGCGCGTTCCGTAGACAGCATTAATCATCCCTCAGTATCTATAAACTGTCTTAAAAGAAAGCATTTTCCTTTTCATTTAAAAGTCTTCCCGGTTGATTATGCAGTTCCATTATTTTCCGTAAATAACTTGACGAAAGGTCATTTGCGGATATTAAGAATCAAAACATTTCCTCTAGGGGTGTTCTGCCGTATTAATATATAACGTTCTTTTTAAATGACGCACCTCCATTAGCTTGTTTACTGTACTAAGGATACAGAACATTATGTTCGCGATTTTGTATTTTTTTTTTTAGGACGATAATTCCAAACATTTAAAAAAAAAATGTTCAACCGATTCTAGACTGATGGTGTTGGATGAGCGAAAGTGGAGGAAAAAGAAACGTGTTTCCGATAGATTTGAAAATCCAGATGGTATGTTTTACGAAATAAGATGACATTGCATTTCTAAGCGCGGCAAAAGAGAAAATGAATAAAGAAATTTTGTTCTGTGAGTTTGGAACTCATATTTGTGTGTTGATTGTCACTGCATGTATGGTAACAGATTTAGAAGAGAATGAGGAAATTACTGAAAATAGCGACCATGAAAATGTCTGTAGAAATTTAATACGCTTGGCAGAAACTAAATATCTGTGTGAAAGAGAGAGAGAGAGAGAGAGGCGTGAATAAACCAAAGATTGATCATTAATCAACTACATTTCTTTCTTTCTTCACTGGGTCAAAAATTTCTAGGCAGATTTTAGAATTGCACCGCAGATGTGAGAACGGCAGTCTATAGACCTATGGATCTGTTATTTTTATAGTGTTAATTATTGTTTAGAGGTAAAGCAACTCCTGGAACCTAGTTTCTTAAATGCTGTGCGGGCAATACTTATTGACATGTTTTGCAGGGAAAAATTGGTGATAAATGTTATCCCGTGAAGAAAAATCTAGTCTTGTCTAGAAAATAGATCTTTTTAAGAAAAAGGATAAACAGAAAGTAGGAATTATTGAAAGTGTCAAAGTTATCACCCCCCCCTCCTTCTTCCCCCTCCCATACGCACACTAAATAATATTTGTATATCAGCATTTAGGGTTGAAGAGGTAGTTACTCCGAAAGAAAGCTGTGTCCATTTGTGCAAGCAAATTATTTTTTTTCAAAAAAAAAAAAAAAAAAGAGGAGCGGAAAGTAGTCAGCAAAAATATGAATTCAATTTGCTTTCAGTCGGAGAAGGTTAATATACAGAACCAAGACTATGCAAAAAAATCAAAACCTTATTTGGTTTCAGTTTGAGGATAAAAATTCTTCCGCCATCATATGTAATGTACACCAAAACGAAAAGCTGAAAATACAATTTCAAAGACGGAATATAGATCTTAAGAAGCAAACTAACATAACAGACCCTTTGTAGCAAACTCTATCACGTGCCTTAGAGATATCAAGAGCAACCACTTCAGCTTTGCCAAACTCTTCCATGGCATTTGTGCAAAGCTGTCCAAATAATCAAGAAAATCAATAGTGAAATCAATACTTGTGCACGTTTTATTTAGTTCAGAGATTTCCAATAAAGTGAGAAGTTGACTTTTAATGAGTTTTCCATTACCATGGAAAGGAATAAAATGAAAACGAGACACTGGAGTGTGGTTTGATGGTAAAAATTTGTTGCCATTCTTAGATACTTACCCAATAAGTTTAACTTAATTTATTATCTGTACTAGGTATTAGATACCAACGTAATGGAGCGTGTGAAAATGTGAAACAGAAATCAACCTAGATACACAAAACTTCAAAAATAATCGAAAAATTCTATTAGGATTTAGAACACTGTTTTGGTTATTGCATAAGATTCTTCTGATCTTTTTGGCAAGTTCGAGTTTGGAATAGGAGAATATTTACGTAGATTGTCAACACAGGTAAAAGAGATATTCCAGAATGTTTTTTGCTGTGGATAAGACGTGAGAAAGTCATTGATCAAAAGAATCAGAAACAGGACTGACAGATGTTTCGACCCTCCTATTATTAATGGGTCAGAAAATGTTTTGACATGATGCAGGTTTCTTACTTTTATCATGTTCAAAATTGCACGTTTTCAGCTTTTTCTCCCTCTCAAATTGCAAATTTCCTGCTTTTATCCCTGTCAAAATCATAATGGGACAATATTTGTTTGCAGTTTTGCAATTATTACAAATTGTAATGTTTGCTCAATGGATGCCGAAGAGCGTGATCAAAGCCAGCTGATACATGTGATTGTTACTGACTAGAACAGCCTTTTCACATTTCTGCGAGAAAGACTGAATAAATGAAAGGATGAGACTCTAAAGTAGAATGAGGAACAGTTGGTTCTTTTGACATAATTCTGCCAGAATTATGTCAGCATGCGTTCAGCTTGGATAAAAAGACCATACTCATTATTCCATACAAGGAAATTCAGAATAGAAATCATCGTTATCTTCCTTATAATATTTTAATACAAACTTCGAGGAATATGTAGCTATTACGAAAGATAGACTGGAGAGGAAAAAAAAAACAGGATCACTATGATTGATGCCATTAGTGAAATGAGAGAGGACATTTTTATGACATTACCACTCATGAAGAACACCTTTATCCCTCATTATATGTGTCTTGAATATGTGTCTTGAATTTAAGCTGTGCCTTGAATTCTCAGACCTGATACTCGTTTCAGGACTGTTTTACTTGCTTGAAGCACTCTATTTTGAACTTAACAGTTTATATGAACGATTGTGTATATTAATTAAAAAAACTTGCTAATTAGTGATAATACGATAGAGAATGCTTGAGAGAATTAGGCTAATTAGGCCATGTTTTATCATGTTTTATGCAAAATCAAGCAGCACTCAACTTATCTATCATGAGTGTTATGTTATGTCCATAAATCAATTCTTTGGAAAAGAATTGATTTATGGACATAACATTAAAATTGTTGATAAAAATGTTTGGAAAGAAACATCAGCATTTAGTTGATAAGAAAGGTTTTTGAAATTGTCGACTTCTAAGGATTCTGTATGTACTCAGAGATAATTGATGTAAATATGTTTGATGGGGCAAACTAATAATAATAACTTTGACAAAACTCATATAAAGGACGTTCGAAAAGTTCAATACCATACAGCCTAATCTCACCGTTACAGAAATATATAATAATCTGTTGTGTAATGCAAAGTGAGGAGCACAAAAACTTAACGAAATGTAACAGGGAAAGTCGCCCTGTTTAATGCCGTGATGGATTACATAATAAGAAATATCAATATTCACAAACGGTTAGGAATCAGACTAAACAAGGAAAACTAAGACTAATCTGTTGTGCAGATGCTGTTATGCTTCCCAGAGAAGTCGAAGATCACTCAGGATATAAATATTCATTAGAAGTAGAAAAGCATTAGAGGACCACACTGATGTCAAAAGAAATAAACGATTTTTTTCCGCAACCAATACGATACAAATTAGAATTAATGAGACAATAGAATAGGTAATGAAGTTCTGCACGATGGCATATGGACAAATTGAAATTACTAACTAAATCTGAAGTTTCGAGCATAGAAATGTATTTTTTATTAAGACAAGTACGACATCATCAGTGGAAAAAAGATCATATGCTATAAAGCCATTCGCAGGTGATCAACTTCTTTCGGAAAATAGTGCAGAACGAGGCTAGACATCAGGTGAAGAGTGGACATCAATACAGAAAACAAAATGAAATAAACATTGAAATAAATGATAGATAGCGGAGTCATTAAAAATAGTGCAAGCAAAACAGCACAAGAGAGGGAAGATCAAAGAAGAAAATGAAAGACACTTAAAGAAAATGAAAATCATCTGACTTGGACTGACTTACGTCTACTGCAAGAAAAAAATGATGTTTTTTTTATTGAAGATTATTCCTAAGTTCAGTTTACGATTTTGAACTTAAAAACCTCCAATCTGAATTAATATTCGTAAAAATATTAATTTACTGTCATTCGTATTGTTGTAAATGTCTTTTTTGAAAATTTAAATGTTAGTGTTTTATTGAAATCACAGAAATCTTCCGGTTTAAATTATATGCCTGAATACCCTTTTAAGACAACATACTCCTACATCCGACACGATAAGAAATTATGTCCCATACAACACTAGCACAACCTCATATCTAATAATAAATTAATGTTCAGTGGGTACTGGGAGCCATTTTATGACCTTACTTTCTACGTTTATTAGCAGCTATCCATAAAGTATTTTTTTCTTAAGTTTCCATTGTTACTTTTAATAGTTCATAAAAAGCACTTTTACTGTGACATAGCGTCCGGTGTTCTTTATTTTATCCTTGTAACTAGCTGTTTAAATTCTTGGAGCATCTCCTGTTCGGAACATTAGAATTTGTATGGCGCTGTTTCTCATGTTTCAAAAAACTTTTAAGTGCATGTTTTTCCTCTGAGAAACGGCGTTGACAGTGAATAACACTTTCCTTTAGTACTAATGGAACATAACTCTGCACCCCCTTTACATTCTAGTGTGTTTTAGGTTGTGATTTTCTTCGAATGCATCATTCACGCTGCGTACATTCCTATAGTCTGATATCCGTGTCACTTCGATAAGAAGCCTACTGGCCAGCAAGTTTAGCATACATTACACTTCGTTTTATGTAGACCAAATGCATTGTTCCGTGTTCTTGTAGGTCACTCTATCCGTCTACTTAACTCTATCCGTCTACTACCCCCTTGACGTTCTGAGTGAGACTGGCAAACACACAGACAAACGTTATCCGGTTCTTATCCCAATTTTCTCGCGTTAATGATTGGCCTCCCTAAGGAAGGTGTAGTAATAAATGACGTTGCATTTAAGGGCCAGCATCGCAGTAGAATAATAGTTAACAATGCTAAAACTATTTCTAGTGTATCAAAGTGTTTTGATCGATTTCGGCTACGATACACTTCCCCTCTAGTAATCGATACTCCATCAAGTCCATTCGTAGACACGTTTGGTGAGGCGAGCGACGGGCTCATGCTGCAAGTAGAAAATTATAGATACGAAGCAAAGTTCAGAGAAAGCGATTCTTTGAAAAACTTAAAAAGCTTAAAGAATAAAATCAAAAGCACCTTTCAGTTCTTTTTAAAGATTTTTTTACCGAAGTTCAAACTCGGAAGTGGATGTAGCAGTGAAAGTTTGTTCAACCTTGTTGTCACTGTGACGGAAATTTAGAAAAATCAAGTCAAGTTATTACAAATTTTATTGAAATTTATTTCCGTTTGGTTTACGGTGAACGTATGCGCGCGCACACGCCAACGACCTACGCTCAAACAATGATAGAAAGGTGGTGGCATTTGTTGAAGAATAGTCCCAATCGAGCAGGAAAGCACTACGTGAGATGTATGCCATATGAGGAACTCTGCCGATTCTGCCACTATTAACGATGCAGGAAGTGTATTATGGGTAAGGAGTACAGCTGAATAAATTACAAGTGTGGAACCTTTTAGCTCAACAGGTTCTTTCTAGCAGTAGCCAGGGGACCGATAATGTAATGCACTTGGTTGTGTTGGAATGCTAAACATTTGTCTCTTCGCTATAAGACAACGTTCGAATTTTCATAACTAGACTTCTCCAACAGTCCGCTGACATCTGATTGTTCGCATACCACTTCGGAAATAACTATTAGGAATTGATAATGGTATTATTAATTTAAGTTTTCTTAGCATTCATTTTTAATTAATTCAATGTAAAGTAATAATGATGTTGCGCTGTTATTGTTATCAGTTTTGCTCGACGGAAACTCTCCAGTCTGTATTTTTCTTAACACTACTTGTATGATGTAAAGCCTAAAATTGTCCCCCTCATCCTCTACTGATGAGGGGGACAATTTTATTTTTTTCTGATTGATGTTCTCAGATTTATAATTCTTATGTACTGCCGATTTCGTGAACTATAGCAATTCAATATTTCATTCCTGAGATTTAAGAAAAATAGATAAAATCTTGATTGAAATTTGGAAATCATGAATTGGATAATCAGACTAAATGATACATTTCTATATTCGTTATAATTAGCGATTTTTAAAAACAGAGTTCTGTATTAGGACATTCGTTAAAATTGTGGTCTCTCAAGAGGAGAGAGTTTAGGAGAAATGAGATGCTATTCACTCGGTTTATCAAGCCAGCAAATGGAATTTCGTTGTGAATATCTTATCCCAGTGGCTTAACAGGTATGTTAAAGGCCCACAACCTTCCAAGCATGCTTGGATTTCGTAACCAAAGTACGACGATAGGATGATGGTCACCTCTATGCCTCTAAGTATTCCTGGCTGTATCCCTGTGTGCTCACGGGGCTGGTTTGCCTGCTTGCGTGATGAAAAACCCCAGATAAACTGGGGGAAAAAACCCTGCTGTCCACACCCAAGACCGACTAACTTGGCTATGGCTGAGAAAGATCCTTTAGCTCCTCACGTCGGCGATGGGAATCGAACCTAGGACACTCCTTCCCCAGGCATATGGTTGCAAAGCGCAAAGCCACTAGGCTAACCGCGCGGACGATTTTGTTAATACGTGAGATAAATTCACTGTATTGCAAAAAAAAAAAAAAAAAACACTGGCAGGTTCTAAACAATGTATCTTTTTCAGTCAAAAAGATTACACAATACATATTGCAAAATAACTTTATCGAAATTATGGTATAATCTCGGATATAAAAAATAATAAATGACCCCGTCAACTTTCTTAGCTGGACGTACCATCCAGCTAAAAAAGTTGACGCACGTACGCATTATTGTATCGAGTCTCTATAGAGATTGATTAATATAGTTAAGGCATATTTAAAAATAACAGATGACAGGCATGCCTTTGTACGAAACAAAAAGAAAAAAAAACCTAAAGCATAGAAATACGAATAGTTTTCAATAATGTGGTTAATTGGGTAATTTGGAAGATCTATCTTAGACGATATCATTTAGCAGTCAGTGCAGATTTCGTTAATGGGTAGGTTTTCTCGTTCTCATTGCTAAAGTGCTTTAAGTTATTACTGGTAAGAGATTCGTAAGTTGGAGAAAATTCCTTTTCACTAACCTTTAGACGGTAGTCCGAACAAAATGTTCCTAACTTGAACATTCTCACAGAGCCAAGTGCACAGAATTATGAATTCTTTTAGTATTATTTGAGCAATTTCATGAGACTAGTTATTTTAAATGGTCAACCAAGCGAGTTCCTTCATCGAGAAGAGAACCCTTGTGTTACCTCATAAAGCAACGAAGCATTTTTGAATAAAAAAAAAAAAACCAGATGCCGAAATACCCAGGCAACATTAAGGGACACAGGGAATAATAAGAAGACTTTATTTCTTCCAATGACAATGTTTTCAGAACATTTCCAACCTCTTCAGTGACTGTGGTCAGGTATGGCCGCCTGTAGTTTTTAAGGCCTGGACTTGCACTTCTGATATTTTACGACCAAAACACTCATTTTACTGCAGCTCGTTTCGATAGCGACGACAGTTAAAGTTTAGTAGATGGGACTGCTTTGTAGTCTCTACCATGCCACATTCTTCCGTTTTTTATTGTCTTTACAAAGTTTTCCTGTAATAGAGGCTGAATCTCTTACCTTACAGAAAGCGTTATGGCGAGTTTCATTTCCTACCACATTCTTGAACAAGTTTCCTGTTTTATTCAACCACATCTTAGTAGGAATCCATTTGGGTAGCACGAAATTCCATTATCTCTCTTCGTAATAACTGTTTTATTACAATTATTTGCTTCGACAATAGATCGCCGTAGCTACTTAGGTTAATTGTTTTCGGCATTTGAATAATTATTCTAGTTCTTTATAGCAGTATATTGCAACTCCAAACCAATTTAGATTGGAAATGCTTTGTATAAAAAAGTATGATACTAATTATAATGTGAAGAAAATATGCATAAACGAATCAATAAGGTGTACGTTATCAGTTATATGCAGCAGTACACATCATCAGTTGCTCAGTGCGATATTGAAAACGCTACTGTTATATATTTATTGCAGAGAAATAAGCGTGAATGGCAGAATAACCACGACTATTGACAAGACTTTCATCTTTAACTCAAAATAGAATCGGCAAAAGTAGTCGGATAAATTTTATTAAAAATATTCCTCTTGGTTGATATTGTAAAACAAAAATAGTTTAAAGTTTGTGATTATATTGAATTTAATAGATTATAAACCCGAAGTGAATTAATAAGGAGAAACGAAGAAGCATATATACTTTTTTAACATACATCTCACGTGATATTCCACCAGAATACATTAAGAATACTGGTGTAATTCCCTAACGCCCTTTTAATGCCCAAAAGAAATAGGCGGGAACTCTTCTTTTTGAAATTGTAAAAGAGCTCTTTTGACCATTCTCCACCATTATCCGTCACAGTATCCTAAGTCATAGCTTTCAGTGCCCTTGGAGGTATCCAGCAAGTGTATGGCAGACAGTTGTCGCCATTTTCATGATCCTAAACCGTAATACTCCATTCGATTGCTCTGAGTAAGAGATTAAAACCAGAGTTATCAGGAAAAAAAGAAAGAAAGAAAGAAAGAAATACTTGCCTGTGCAAGTATTTTTTTTTATATAATTTCAAGTGAGGATTAAGTTAGGAATGGGTGCGAAAACACCTACAAAAAGTTTCTCTAGTTGGCGAGTAGAATCTAATCTGCAATTAAGTCGAAAGAAGCACAAAAAATAGAGTAAACTATTTAAAAAAAACGATTACGTCATCCTACTCTCAAGGAATTCAACTGCAGCAAATATACACAGAAGAAAACATTTAATAAAATGTAAGAAGAAAAAAATACAAATACATACTGTTGCTGACTTGTTTGGCATTATTGAGCGGCTGTGTGTGTGTGTGTGTGTGTGTGTGTGTGTGTGTGTGTGTGTGTGTGTGTGTGTGTGTGTGTGTGTGTGTGTGTGTGTGTGTGTAATCTCGTTTTTGCTACAGTTGAATAATAGTCTGAAGCATTTTAGCTGAGGTTCACATTCAGATGGTCAGGACTAAGTATTATTTCCCTGGAATCTTTTTTTTTGGTCTTATGATAACATGTCTTACTTTATTACGTATCTCTTAGATGAGTCGTAATTTGGATTTGTAGATAGAGCGTAGGTCCGGAATCTCCTGTATGTGATGTCTTTAAAGTGTTCCTCTATGCGCTGTTCTGTGTATTTTTCTGTTTGTTCGTCTTATGGGACATCGCAATCACACGAAAAGCGATAAACATTTGAGCTTCAAACCAAAGCAAGAGTTGCCTTGCTTTGGTTTCACCAAATGATATATGGGGACATCTCTTATTTCGGATGTTGGCTGTTCAGATGATTTAAGAACTCCTGAATGTGTTCTGACCATAACTTCATATTAAGAAAACATCGTCAGTACATCTTTTTCAGAGTCTTGACTGTATAAAAAATTAGCTCACACTAACAGGTATTTCCATGTTCAATCTCATCACTGATCCCCAAAACCTAGCATTATAACACTAGGAACTCGAACATTATCATATACGATGATGGAGAAATCACCAAAGAACTCAAATCTCTTTCGATCACATTCCAGAATAATGGTAATGCCAATAGTTAGTGATCATATTCCTAAACGATAAAATACAGTGATATTTACACATTATTATTTTATGATTGTTTTTGTTGAGAATAATATGAGGCGCAAATATGGCCGTGCAAAAGTTTTAAACAAAACAGAAATTTAACAAAAATATTTTAGATGCAATGAGTTGTAAATACTGAATTATAAATAATGAAGCTTTCTTTACAGAAAACTCAGTCATTTCTGGGGGGAATAATGCCTCATGCCACATAAAAAGTTAATTCACCTTGCATTTGCGCATTATTTCATGCTCAGTAAATTAGCGAGAGTGTTGTAACTGTCGTCATTTCATCTTGGAACAAGTTAATATGTCTCCGAATATAGAGAAAATATTTTTGAACTTACTATAAAATTTGTGACTAAAGCTATTTGCTGAAAATATCGATTCCAATACTTATTAAAATAATCCAATATTGAGATTTGTCTTGTACTTACGAAGTGAAGATAAATTAGAGAAAAAATTACTCGAGCGTTTTATGCCATTCACTTCAATAATGTCCTGATTATATTCGTTTCACTGAAAGAAATGAGAACAGGGTCTATGTAATAAGGCAAACCAACGGAACTCGTACACATCAGTGGGCATTCTTCATGTCTTGAAATTCATAATTGTGTTAGTTTATATTCTCTCTAGAAGTTATTAAAATTTCGACCGCCTAAACATCTTAATTTGTCTGGTGTTTCATGGGATGGTCGTAAGTCTTAGAAAACTAACTGCTTTATATGTAACACGGGATTCTTCATTGTTCTTTTATGTTGCTGGAGGAACAGATTGCATGTTAATGCAAGTTATAGTCTGCATTCTAATTTATTGTGATGCTCAACATTAATCATGTTTATATACGCCTTTCCTTAGAAGACTCCTATTTAAATGGATATCAAAGGAAGAAGAGTTTTTCTCTTTTTCATTTGGAATGGAGGCTAACGCAAACCTGTTACACTAAAGTGTATGATATGTATTGAATAGCTAATACATTGCCACGTTCTTTGGTTTTCGATATAAACAAATTTCTGTTTGAATAAAGATGGTTGATCGTCCTGTTATTTATTGTGGGCATTCTCTAGTCCAATGTTTCTTAAACCCTGTTCCGCATAAACCTAGAGTTCCCCAGACTATACAGACGTCTGTTTATTTATTTATTTTTATTAAAATATTTTAACATAACTGTTCATTGTCATAATTTACTTTTTTGATGTTTTAAACAAAATTTTCATAAGGGTTCCTCGAAAAATAAATATTTTTATGTTGAGTTAAGTCTTAAAAACTTGGAAAAACTAAAAGTAGGTCCTTGTTCTATTGATAAGTTAGTCAAGAGTCTATTAGCGTAAAATGCTATCAAATGAGCATATCATGTGCTGTGTTTTAAAAAACAAACAACAACAACAACAAAAAAAAAAACTCGCCCTGTTTTGAGACTCTTCTAACGATTCGTTCTGTACCACCCAAACGATACTTAATGCCTTTCAGAATTTGAGGCAAGAGGTAGAACAAAATATCAGAAGTTGTCTTGTGACCGACTTAGATTTTATATAAACAGCAATAAAAGAGGTGTAGGATAGGATATCAAAATAATAAATTCATTCGAGATGCTTTTTTCTTTTTTTTTTTGATAATATCGACCTGCCGGTTAATTATCATTTTCGCCAGCGTTGAGATTATATAGTATTTAATTAATGAATTTGTAATGTAATCTTCAGTGCAGGGCAGTTTGGTGAATACTTAATCTTGAACGACACTGAAATAATGTCGGTTTTTCTCATATCATTGTTAAATCTAAGATTAGAATATATATAGAAATAAAAAATAAAAATCATATTTTGAGGCCTTCGGTTTGCAAATTACTTTCCTTCAGGTCAATTCAGATTCACAACTGATTGAAGCTGCTTTTAAGAAAATGCTTTTAATTCTTGAAAAAAATAATTGGTTTTGAGATTAGCCACTAGCTAATCTCATATGGCGTTAGGAAATCTAGTTAATGTTAAAAATCTGGTTAAATTAATTTAATTACCTACTGAATTGAAAATGTTCTCTCTCTCATCCCAGCATACACAGATATTACTCTAAGTGGATGTTTTTCAGTATATGTATTTATAATTTACTGTATGATAAATATTGTTACATCTTTATACATAGCTTTGTGCAAAATTTATTTTTAAAAAACTTGAATCTTATTGGGCCTTGTGTGAGTCCCAGAAATGTAATGTTTATATAAACCACCCAGTTTGACACTGTTCTAGCAATTCGTTCTATACCACCCAGACGATACTTAATACTTTTCAAAGTATAATCTGTAATCTGAGGCAAAAGGTACAACACAATATCTGAAGTTATCTTGTGGCCAGCTTAGATATATATAATTATATATAATTCATCACGCACAACACATTCACTCAATTGTTGCAAAACATTTAAATTCTTATTTTGTTCTATTACTTGTAAATATTGACCCGATTTAAATATTCCTTTTAAAACACGGTAATCTTAGCTACATTTCTTGCCCTGCGAGATTCCACTATGACGTTTATTCCGATTCCGAGTCATTCGACGAATTATGCAAGGCTCCCTTGGCAACCTTACTAATAAGTTCCCAATTCTGACATAATTGCATGCAGGTCCTTGTGTAGCATAAACAGACGACGCTTTCGCTTACAAGATTCTGCAGCAGATTGTGCTGCAAAGATGTGTGTACTTAATAAACATAAGTACTGGTAACTATGTAAGAAGAAATTTTAATAAACATAAGTACTACAAAAAAAGCATATTAAAACGTGGAACGGCGTATTTTTTTTTTATTTATTTACAAGCAGGATGATAATGAATTGATCGAAATTGGAACTATTATTATAGTTCCAATTTCTAAGTCCTGTAGCAATTCTAAGCTGCATTATTATTATTATTATTATTATTATTAACAGAGACCTCCAAGGAGTCACGGACTCATCGAGGGAGGCCACATACTACACGCACCATCTATCATACTTCTGCTTGAACACACACACACAGAGCATCCAATGGCAATCCATTCAAATCACGCATCTGGGCTAGATTTTTCTCTATAAGAGAAAAATCTAGCCCTCACCCCTTCTTAGCGACATTCATTCCCAGCTTCCAAGAATGCTCGCTTGCCCTCCCCCCCCATAAAATGAAAAAAATCCATCAGCTGAAATCCTGTATGACCCTTTCAGAAGTTTGTAAGTCTCAATCACCCCTCTTTCTCCTGTTTGCTAGTGTCTGCAGTCTTCAAAATCCTCGGTCTGCCTTCATTATCAGTATTCCACAATGCTGATATCATTTTTAACACACTCCTTTGCACTCTCTCTACTGTATCAGAATCACAACGGAGACCAGACCTGCGCACAGTAGTCCCAATGAGATCTTATCAAGGCCTTGTAAAGGAGAGAAAATGACGTCCTTGTCTTTACACTTGAAAGTTCATCTAAGCATTGCAATTATCTTTTCAGTTGTATTTGCAGTATTTACTACATGGCCCCCTGAACTTCAACTTTATATCTACTAACACTCCAAGATTCCTAGCCTGATCTGTTTCTTCTAGCATAATCACACCAGTATAATACGACATTAGATATCTAATCACGCCAAAGCGAATGACTTTACATTTACTGCATTTCTTACATATCAGGAGCATTCCTGATTACCTTACCTATCGTATTGTCATCAGCAAATAGCTGTATGTCACGTGTCAAACAAGGATCAGTGTACCGGGGCTGATCCTTGTAGTACACCACTGGTAACTTTAAATCTTGCAGATTCGCATCCCCCAGTATACCACTTTATGATATCTGTCAATCGGCCATCCTCTTATGCACGCTAATATTTTATAATGAAAACCCATATTCTCTAATTTATGCAACGGCCTTCCATACTGTATTCTGTCAAAAGCCTTAGAAAAATCGAAAAGTATCATGGTGTATCCATTCCCCTTGTTTAGTTCAGTGGTAACATTATAGAATATGAGCAAGTTGCCAAAACATGATCTTCCTTAGTAAACCCATGCTGTTCATTGCAAAGCAGAAATTCACTGTCAACCTATTTCTGAATACGAGCCCTAACCAAGTTTTCCAAAATCTTCACACCACTCCTGAGATGCTGATTGGTCGATAGGATACATCGGTCTTTGCACCACCCTTGTGCAATGGGATTACCATACATTCTTTCCATCCCTGCAGAATCTTCCCTGTTCTGACACTCAAATTATATAGCATGGTTAAAGGAATGACCAGTTCAGCTGAACACTCTTTTGACACTTGTGCTGATATCCCATCAGCCCGTATTGCTGAATTCTTATTCAGATTGTGCAATAGCTCTAATACCTCCTCTTCATACACCTGGGTTTCTTTATCCAGTGAAGGGATAGCAGTGAACTCAATGTTGCACACTGTATTAGCAGTGAGTTCACTGCATAGCAGCCAACTCAATGTTGCATACATCAGGTTGATAGCTTATAGCAAAATGAACACTCATTAGTTGAACAACCTCTTCTGCATCTGTCACCCCCTCACACCATCTGCATTCTGTAGGGTTATTCTTTCATGTTCATTATTATTATTATTTTTTACTTGCAGCATATCGATAGAATTCTTGTGGGTTGACTTTAGTTTGCAGATCGAGTTTCTTTTCATACGCCTTAGCTTTCCGTACAATAGTTGTGACTCTTCTGGCCTGCTGCTTATAATTTTCATAACGGACATCATCCTTATGCACATTGTATTCCTTCTACATCATCCTTTTCTTACGAATCTCTTGCTTAATAAGTTTATTTACACATCTATTTGATTCCTATTTATTCTTCGAACTCTCAGGGCACATTCTCGGGGCATCATTTAAGTATTTTTAAATTCTTCCCATCCTGCAAACGATACCATTGCACTGAACACGGTATACTCCTCAGTTGGTCATAATTTCCTGCTTTGTAGTTCAGCATGTAACCTTTTCTGAATGGGAAATTCATAAACTTAGTCACTTCCCAAGTGAGTACCGCATGATCACTGTCACTAACCAGAGGCATAATATTACGTCTTTAACTGAAACTGTAATCAAATCTAACGCTGTTTGACCTCGAGTTCCTTCTGCTGCTTGAGGAAGTTATCCCGCAATAGCTCAATAAACGCATTTTCATTCTTCTCATGAGATTCTATTGCTACCCAATCAATATTTGGATAATTAAAGTCTCCCATTATGATTACTCTTTTCGCGCTCACCTTTTCTATTTGGTGATGCATTTCGTCATCAATAGCAACTGATCCACCAGGTCTGTAACAACACCCCATCCCACTATGTATTTGATCTTGTAAGTTTACATCTCACACTCGATGGCTTCAAACTCATTGGCACATGTAATACTGTCGCTAGTACTACAATCATAGGTGTGAACTCTAACTGGATTCAAGTCATCTGATATCATTAGCAGCACGCCCCCTCCTCTCCTATCCTCCCTAAAAACACTGTACCCGTTACACTCGATACCAGTTAGTATGTGTCCAATTCTGGTATCTAGGTCTCACTACTGCCTACAGTCTATCAAATTATCATCCTCCCCGTTCTTTGTCAGTAGCACCTACCCTTCTTCAAACCTTTATTTCACGTTTACATGAGTATTGTATTGTCTCGCGCGTTTCTGTTTAAAATACTCCACTTTCGGTATCCTGAAGGTGGAAGACAAATATTGCCGTTAAATTACATAATTAAGCAGATAGTTACGTCATTAAAACTATGACTGACTCAGTAATATATTAATTCCTGTAACGACAGAGAGGAGTAGTTCATAATAAATTTTCCTTCCTCGTGCTTTCCGGCACCCCCCCCCCCTCCCTCCCATCTTCTCTTGTTTCCAAATGCTTGCAAAACAGGTCGGTGTAGAAGTGGGATTTGCCTTTGTGAATCTTTGTTGAGATTACAGCTGAAAACGGGCGCCTTTGAGAAACCGGCGCCTTTTTTTTTTTCTTTAACCTCTAACCAAACAAACAAAAGAAAACGCATATATGAATATTATATAAAGATCGGTTTGACTTTGTATTTTCGTTTCTTAACAGACTAATATTTTCACTTCCTCAAAAATATTTCTCAAATGACTTTCGCTATTTTGACTTCAAGATTTTTGCCGAACACTTTCCAAGTGGGGGGGGGGGATTACATTAATAAAGAAAAAAAGTACTTGATATAATAGCCAACAATAAATCAAACCACACTAGAAGATTCCGAGCGTTTGGGGAAGACAATAAGCGACTGAAGTCCCATTCTCACAGCAGAATGTAGGCTTTTAGTTGTGTGGCGTAATCGGTGATAATTTCATTTGTGCTAATGGTGTGGTTTCCAGTAGTCACTATGGCGTATTATAACGAGCGCCGGGGCCGTGATTAATTGTTTGTCATAATGCGGAATGATTAATTTGTTAACATTTCTGTGTCACTTGGGGTCGCTGCAGTGTCGGTGGTAGAAGTGCCCCGCTGACGATACACTAATTTAGCGGAACAGTGAGAATGAAATAAGATTGAGGATATCCATTACGCTGCCACTTCTAACACACTTTCTCAGTGACAGCGAAATATTAAATCTGCTGAGTCATCAGCAGTGACGTCATTGCGATCTCATTGGTGCACTGATGAATGGCACTTTGCCGGCTTCTTTCTTGTTTGCTAGTTCCGTTTCTCGAATACTTGCACTGTGCTTTTAGAATTGTTACTATTCATGCAGTCAATCACTTGACCGAGATACGAGGGACACGTGCGAAATAGACTTCCTTATGATTTCCTTACGGAAATTGTCTTCGAAGGACGCCACATTCCTAGAAGCAGTTGAGAAACATTTGTTAGTCTAGCAACAGTAAAAAAAAAAAAAAAAAAAAAAAAAAAATCCTTTTAATTTCTGTAAGCAGTTTATATTATTAACTTCTGTGAATCCCATTTGATTGTACTTTCTGAATGCAATAATAATCATTGCTGAATTGGTTTTAACTAGTTCAACAATGCTAAGTGTATCTTCCAAATGATCGCTTTATGGTTCACTGACAAGCAAATGATGTTCCCCATTTTTTAAACTTATTGGATGCATTAAAAAAAAAAGAAAAGCTGCAATCAAAAAGACTTCATATGACACGAAATTAATTGAGCTGCCACTAAAAAAGATTTACAACATGTATCGATGGCTTATTTAACAAGTAATAGATTCTGCAATTTGCAGAAAGCGAACTACTCCAGTCTTGGAACAAAATATCATCGTAACATTTTAAATCACTGAAGAGTAAATTTGATTTAGATGTCAATAAATTACTGCAGCTTTTAAAGAGTCACAGTTTCGAATCAGACACGGGAAAAGGGATTAGAACATTAGCATGTCAGTTACTGCGCGATTACCTGACAGTAAGTCGAAATTCTTAAGATGATTTAAATGAACTTTTATCATTGGCGTCACCAATTCTTAAGAATAAAAAGAAATGGATGATAAACGGCATTGACTGGTTTATCACGTTCTGTGATTATTGAACTTAATGAATTATAAGCCAGATGCTTCTAAGAAGCTGAAAGGAATTAAAATTTGATATATAGGATTTCAGAGTATTTTTAGAATAAGCACTATTTTCCTTCGGTTCATTTGTTTTCTTTCTTTTCTTTTTTTTTTTTTTTCATTATATCTGACGTTATTTATGCCTATGTTGAGATTGAGAAAGTGCGTTAATTGAAATGTGTTGAATACCAAGAGTCGTTTGGTAATGAGATAAACAGATTCTATGCAAATTAGGAATCGGTTTTGTTCAAATTTGAGAAAATACAAATGATATATTTACTAACGCCATAATTTTGTACAGTTATTTCTTTCAGGCAATTATTTTCATGATCTCATTCCGAATTTCATTAATTTCAAAAATGAACAGTCAAAATAATACAGCTATTGTTAAGTATTCCGCATAATCTCGTTTGGTGTACGCTGTTCATTCACACACATTCATTTTCTTTGTTCCGATGATAAAATATTAAATCCATCTAGTAAAAATATTTAAGCTTACTAAATCGCATGGTTATCAAATCATTCAATATCCGCATGATATTGTACATGTATTAAAAGAAAACTAGGCAAGTCGTTCTTATTGGAAATCAAGAAGTGAATGCGATACATCTATATTTCTGTAATTTATTATCAGAAATCATGCCCTCATCTCTTTGTCCTCGTTTATAGCGCAGAATCTTAGTCATCATCGATATAAATGCACAATTCTTTGGGTTATTCTTTATTTTGTGAACAAAGAAAGAACAATTTATATGAATTGACAGAATTCATAGGGCAGTACCACAGGTACCCTTTGGTTAGAATGATCTAGATTCTCATCCTGTCGGAGATGCAAGTGGGCATTTATAAGGATTTTTTAATGGAAGATAAGTTAATCTTCTCATACGGAAGTGCAATTTTCTTCCCGTTCTGAAATTTCTGAATTTTGTTTTCTGTAAAACAGATGAACTGCCTAGAGAACGCATTGGGTAAGTATATCATATATTGCTAGCATATATGATATACCTTACTTACCCAATGGTCACAGTAGTCTCTTCTGGTAATCCCACTAAGACCATTCCGATAGTGGATGACATGCATGGTATGGTTCCACACTTCTGGATAACTTAAGTGTAACGTAAGGAAATCAACTCCACATTCGGTAGTGCTATTTATATATATATAAGTTATTAAAAAGTTAAGTCTGAATTTCTATATACAGTATATATATTAAATAATCATGTCATATTAATTCAAAACAGCGCTTGCGATGAAAGTAATAAAGCCAGTAGGTTTTGCGTGATAATCTAGAACACATGTGTTCTAGATTTATATGAATCAAGTCATTACTGGTGATTCTTTGAAATAAAGGAATTTTTGGGCATTTTACCCTGACTCGATTGGACATCGTCTGTCATTACTTCTCTGCCTTTACTATAACAATAAACAATATTGGAACAAATGCTACGATCCTGTAGAGTATTGTCTTCCTCTGTCGGTTTTCTTAGATGGACAACAGTATATCTCGATTTCAAAACTTCAGTTTAAAAATAATAATATACACACACACACACACACACACACGGATTTCCATCCGTTCTTTACACCCACTCATTCCAAGGCTATATGGTCTCCCTAAGGTACATAAAGAAAACTATCCACTGAGACCTATAGTAGACAGCATTGACTCACCCACCTGCAGGTTATCTAAATATCTGGCGTCATCGTTAAAAGCTTATGCGGGAAAATCTTCTTATATTAAAAACTCAACAGATTTTGTCTCTAAAATCATGGACTTAAAACTCAGATCTTCTGACATCATGGTGAGCTTTGACGTGGTAGCACTCTTTACCAACATTCCGACACAAGGAGTTCTCCATATTTTAAAGAACAAGATTCCAAATAAAATGTTCTCTCTACTATCTCACTGTGTAAACTCTGGCTATTTTGAATTCGAAGGTAAACTTTATAAACAGGTCAAAGGATTAGTTATAGGAAGCCCCCCTCTCCTATATTAGCCAACATTTTTTCTAGGATTTTGAACAAAAGGCAATCTCCTCTTTTAGTTTAAAACCAAGAATTTGGCTTAGATATGTGGACGATATATTCCTCATATGGGAACATGGTATCGAGAATCTTCACAGGTTTCTCAACCACTTAAACAACCTCCATCAGGATATCAAATTGACCATGGAGACTGAAGAAAATAGTTCCCTCTGTTTTCTAGATGTTAAACTCACCAAGACGCCTGAATCAATAAAAGTCTCTATATTTAGAAAGCCAACACACACGCACAGATATTTGCATGCATCCTCACATCACCATCCAGCGCAAAAGTTGGGTATTATATCAACTCTTGCGAATCGTGCAAGATCTGTACTGTCAGATGAAGAAGAACTAAAAAAAAGAACTACACATCTTAAATGGACCTTTAAAAGCAATGGCTACTCTTTAAAAAGTATCAACAAACAACTATCCCGCTGTCAACGTAGCAACGTAGAAACACAGGACGACTCCAAAGGTTATATCTCCTTGCCATATATCAGCACCCTATCCAAAAAACTGAGTAGAATCTTAAAGAAATTTAACATACAAACGTGCTTCTCGACTCTTCCAAAAATAAGATCAAGTTTCAGTAACTACAAACAATCTCACAACCTTCTACAATTCCCAGGTGTATACAAAGTCACATGTGAGTGCGGAAAACCTTACTATGACCAAACGGAGAAATCTATCCTCCTACGTCTCGAGGACCACCAGAGAGACATTGCTTACAAGAGAACCAGAGCTACTGCCCTATCAGGCCATGTCCTGTTTTCAATAAACGCGAACAACGAAAGCCGCCAACATGAAGTAAATTGGACAACAGCTTCAAAACTACACATTTGCCACGATGAGGTAGAACGCCGCATTGTCGAGTCAAAAGAAATCACCTTGGACCCTCTTCATATGAACAATAATCTCAGCTATAATTTGCCTGACTCTTTCAGCTCTACTATCAGATACTGGAGATCGCGTGGTTCCACACACACACAAGTGTACAACAATAGAACTTTAACACGGACTATAGCTCAAGTTCATAATAACTGTAATTTACAGTCGAATATTATAGCTTTATAATTGTATAGCTTTAGAGTGTCTCAATGTTTTTTTCAGTGTCTTTTTTAACGCCTGATGAAGTCAATCCCGACGAAACATGTTGCGTTATCTCAATTTGTTATATTCTCGGATTTTTAGTCACTTTATATTAAAATGAACATATCCCACCTCCGAGTTAATAGTAGTAGTCATATATATATATATATATATATATGCATTAAAGTATTAATAATGTTGTTTACTAGGAAATATTGTAGCAGTCTGTTACTTACAACTTACGTGTAACTAATATTATAACAGACTGAATTTGGAAATTCAGACTTAACTTTGACTCAAGTTGAAATAAATTAGATTTCATAACTGAACGAAATTGCAGCTTTTATTTATTTTTTTTGTCCATAGAAGAAACGATGTATCGATTATGAATACAAATTTGAATTTTTCGCTATAAAAATGAAAAAATAATAAAGCGAGATTTCCTGTACGTAAAATATGCACGCATGTGTTTGTGTTCCACCGACATGTAGTATTTATAAACAGCTAAGGTGAAACTAGTAGACATGCCTACCATATTGATTTCTTGAAGTTGAGGACAAAATTGAGTTTTTTTTTTTTAACTGGCAAGGTCCAGGGTACACTCTTCACTTGAAATACTGATGCAAGATATTTCAAAGGAAAGGCGGACATCGAGATATTGCTAATGCAGTGGATCATCCTACCAGCGTTATGGAGTAAATTCCTTCCCCATAAGATAAACGTGCGTGTCGTCTATCGCCGCTGGAAACGATAAATATGACAATTGTCTGTGACAAGACCGGTTTAGAGTAATATGGCACATGGACAGGAGCTGGCAGAGCTCCAATGCATCTTGACTGTACATTGCCACAAGTGGAGGCAGTCGATCAGGGAAAGTGCGGCGCTGACAGGTCCAGCAAAAGGAACGTTGTTCCAAAATGGAAAGCCATCGTACATGTAGATGTTACTTCACCTCCTACAGGTCTATAAAAATTACTTCCGTAAGCATAAGATAAGAGCTACCATTGTCAGTATGAGCCGGACATCGCTATTTCTCTTCCGATCATCTGAAAGGTTCAGTGGAAGAATGCATTCCAATACCCATGTTCGACTCTTTCCTCCTGTTGAGTTCAGAGCTGTGCGAGTATTTTGCGATGTGTTTCCAATACATCAGATCACAAATGGCGGAGAATTCAGCATAGGTCGATATCATATTCTAACACGCTTTCACGTGACATGTTTTGAAAACCATTGCACAGTTTTTTTAATCGTCTTTCTTTCTCCAGTGTAAATGTCAGCTGTGCTTATTTTTCATATATTCCTTAAAATATTATCAATGTATTTATTTTTCATTTTTATACCATTTGTTACTTTTCCTTTGATATTTTTCAATAAGGAAATTTGTACCACTTAGATCCAATTACATCAACTCCAAATGCGAACTTGGCACCTTTTTTTCTATTCATATTTTGTTCTGTGCTTATTTTATCTGTATCTACAAAATTTGCTGTTCATGTTACCTCTCTTGAATGCGTATTTTTTTTTAATTTAATTAATTTTTTATCAAATGTCCTCATTTATCCGGTACCATTAATTCGCTTGCTCAACAGAATTTTCCTTGATTGTACGTGCATACATTTTTATTATGGTTTGCTTGATTCCAGTAATCTCTGATGTTGATTGTTATTATGCTGTATTGGTCCTCCCTTTATATGTATGTATGTTGTTCCCTACTTGAAAGTATATATCAATATTTGCTTATTGTGTGTGTGTGAAATAAAATATAAAATAAAATGGCTTGTCCTTCAAGCCGAAACTGTCTCGGCCAATCCTCCTGAAAGAGTTATAGTAAATCTGTAGTTGATTCGTTTTGCTCTGATTATATAAGATTAAATACAATAACTGAGCTCATCTTTTAAAATATTTTAAAATTATTTTGGATAACAAATAAGCAAGTTCGATTTAATTGGTATCTCAAATTAAATGGAACCTTCACAATTATATTTGCTAATTTCATTAATTTTGTTAAAGTACTACACACGAACCTGATAGTATTAGCTGAACAAGTACTCTCGTAATGTAATTGGCGGAAATGTATGCGCACATGTTGGAAATCACCAGTGTTTCTATTCACCAAATAGCAAACATACTGTATTCTCTCATAAGTGAAAGGAAAAAGAAAAATATAGGAAATCATTGCTGTGACAACGACGTCACAATTCATTAGCAGATAATAAAGTTAAAGAAAGGAATATAGCACTGTAAAGAGACAAGTGAGAAAACGAACATTGTAGCAGAGTATACAAATAGCTCTTATGTAGCGATAATTTCTGATTAATTGTTGCACTTTGGCGTGGCTTGCGTTTTGTTTGCTTTGCTTTGTAACCATGGAAACTTCTAAGTTTCCATAAGAACGCATTTATAACTGTCAGCATTAATTGAACTATTTATTTCTAAGAAGAGAATCGTACTGATGCGTGCATTTATTTTTGCCTTTTTTTTTTTCAGAATTTCACTGCGATTCTCTGGTGACATAAGAAGATCGCAACAGTAATGGCTAACCTGAGGGTTGGACACGATCCTGTAGCAGGCTGGAGATGGCACTGGGTACACCTTTCTCTTCTTCTGTCTTGCGTGTTGTGCTGGTGGGGACGGGCATCCGCCAAGAACTCTATGGATTTTACCCAACCAGTATATAATGCTACCATTCCTGAGAATTCAGTGGGAAAAACATTCGTTACCCCAACGGAGAAGATGGGGATATTCGTGTCTGATCCTTCTCTCGTTATACGTTACAAGATAATATCTGGGGATCAGAGAAAACTTTTCAAAGCGGAGACACGGCAAGTTGGTGACTTTTGCTTCCTGCTGGTCAGGACTCGTACAGAAGAGCAGGCTGTGCTTAATCGCGAATATCAAGACCATTATAAACTGGAAGTGCGAGCAACAGTAACTTCCCTGCACAGACGGAGCGTGAGATTAAAAGCACAAACTGTAGTTAACGTGCATATACTGGACACAAATGATTTGAATCCTCTGTTTCATTCATCCGAATATGACGTTGCTGTGAGGGAGGACACTCCTCTCCATCGGAGCATCTTCCAAGTGACAGCCTCTGACGCGGACAGTGGGATTAATAGTGAGATTTATTTCAGTTTTCGTGAACCTACATTGCAGTTTGCCGTCCATCCGACTCGTGGTACTTTGACATTAACGCGACCTTTGGATTTCCAGAAGCAGTCATATCATCAACTGACTGTCTTGGCTCAAGATCGTGGTCCAAAGTTCCGGGCAGGGGACTTGAGAGTGAGCACTGCTACCGTCCGAATTAAAGTGACCCCCGTGAACCTGTTTGCACCGGAGATAGTTGTACGTCAGTTTCCTTCAATTTTGGAGCGTAGCGACCCGGATGTATATGCTATGGTCAGGGTAGTAGATAAAGACCGAGGAGTGCACGGGGAGATCCAAAGTGTAGAGATTATAGACGGTGATCCTGATGGCTATTTTCGAGTAACACCTGGTCGAAAACTTAGCGAATTTGATCTCAAGGTAAATCAAAGAGTCGAGCAAGAACTTCCTCCCGGAACTTACACACTCACCTTCCGCGCCACCGATAAAGGTCATCCTCCCAAATCCACCACGCAAAT
Organism: Typopeltis vanoorti; assembly: GCF_054136105.1. Classification (NCBI taxonomy): domain Eukaryota; kingdom Metazoa; phylum Arthropoda; class Arachnida; order Uropygi; family Thelyphonidae; genus Typopeltis; species Typopeltis vanoorti. The sequence goes on along the minus strand of NC_143555.1, from coordinate 59,692,827 downwards.
TGTGCAGGTAAAAATACGTGAAGCTGAGGGAAAGCCACCTATCTTCAGCCAGTCGGATTACGAGGTGGAAATTGAAGAGATCGCTCCACCAAGTTCTCCACTGCTTCAAGTGTCGGCAGTAGGTTCGCGCAAGTTTGCAAAACTCTTGTACACCATCGAGAGTGGAAATGACTTCAACACGTTTTCGGTAAACAGCAATACAGGACTCATTACAACCACTCGGCAGCTGGATCGTGAAACGAAGCCTTATTACTCCCTCACTGTCAGTGCTGTGGACAAGGGTCTACGAGGGCCCAGAAAAAAAGGAAGTGCTATAGTTAACATCAAGGTATTGGATAACAACGACAACGATCCCATCTTCAACACGACCACCGTGATGGTGATGTTCGACGAAAATCGACCTTCAGGAAGCTTAGTGTATTCGGTGCACGCCGTCGATGAAGACGAAGGAGATAACGGCTATGTTACTTACAGTTTTGCCAATTTGACTCCGGTGCCCTTTGTCATTGACCACTTCACCGGAGACATCAGAACTTCCGACGTGCTCGACTACGAGACCATGCGCAGACAGTATGTTCTGAAGGTTCGTGCTTCTGACTGGGGATCACCTTACCGACGGCAGACCGAAATGACCGTTCGAGTAAAGGTTCGAGATGTGAATGACCATAGACCGTTATTCGAGAAGGTCGACTGCGTCGGATATATCTCGGATTCTGCACCACGTGACATGGAAGTTCTCACTCTTTCTGCCATCGATTTTGATATTGGAAGTATCGTAACATATCGAATGGTTCCTTCCAACGACGACCCTTGTTTCAATCTTGATCCTGTCACAGGAGTGCTGAAAGTCACGTGTGCGCTGTCTGAGCAACCGGCACGAGAGAAAGTGCTAAACGTGTCGGCGACTGACAGTACGCATTTTGCTGACGTTATGTCCATTCATCTGAAGATCGTCAGCAGTGGTGGAAATAGAAGATTTACAGACCGAGCAGCTGTTGTGGAATGTCGAGATGTTGGAGTGACAGAGAGGCTGAAGGAACAAATACGTTTGGGTAAGGTGAACAACAAGCCTATCGATGGATCGGAACCGACGTTGGTTCACTACGGTGAAAATCGACATTCCCCAGAATTTCCGCAGACCATTCCTAAAGAAATATGGGTCAACGAAAGTGTGGCTGTCGGAACAGAAGTGGGCGTGTTAAGAGCACGTGATCGTGATCATGGCTACAGTGGACGGGTGGTGCATGTCATCACTGCAGGTGACGAGGATAGTTGTTTCCGTGTGGACATGTACACTGGTCGCTTGGTGGTGATGAGTCCATTAGACAGGGAGAGAACGTCGAGGTATATGCTGAATATTTCCACCTACGACTTAGGAAGACCTCAGAAGTCAGCAGCCACAAGCATAGTGGTCCACGTAGAGGATGTAAACGACAACATACCGTTGTTTGAGAAGTCTTCGTACAGTTTTGCATTGTCCGAGGATGTTCAGAATGGCACCAGTATTGTACGCTTGAGGGCCACCGATATGGATATTGGCGATAATGCTTTGCTAAACTTCATGCTGGAAACTGACCAAGAAGACTTTCACATCGATTCCGTGAATGGCGTTCTTACCGTGCACGGACCTCTGGATCGTGAACGAATTGATCACTATCATGTGAAAGTGCGTGTATCTGATTCGAGTCCAGAGAACCCGCTCTCTTCCACGTGCGTTGTGAACATTAAAATATTGGACATCAATGACAATGCTCCCCAGTTTCGACTTTCTCAGTATTGGGTGAAGATCCGCGAGGATATACCTCCTGGATCTGTTGTGATGGTGATGCTTGCTCACGACTTAGACGAAGATCAAGGAGGCGAGGTGCAGTATTCGTTGTCTGGTGACAAGGCATTTCAGATCGATCCTTTGATGGGAATCATTAGGTTGGCCGAGCCTTTGGACTTCGAGAAGAAACAGTTGTATAATCTTACAGTGGTAGCTCAAGATAGAGGCGATCCTCCACTGTCTTCCATCACTTATCTGCTAGTGGAAGTAGAGGATGTCAACGAAAACTTCTATCCACCACGTTTCCCTGATGTTGTCGCTACAGGAGCAGTGCGCGAGAACAAACCAGAAGGAACATTTGTCACTCAGGTAGTGGCTAAAGATCAAGACAGACCAAATGTTGATAATGCTATTATCTATTCTCTCAGGGACGGAGATGGAATTGGCGTATTTTCTATTGATGATCAAGGTAAGTTGTTTTTAATTTTATATAAACTTTTATTCCTGAGTGAGTGAAAAACCCAATTTGTCTGCATGAGAGAGAGAGAGAGAGAGAGAGCGTGCTATCAATCTTAGTGCATTTTTTTTCAGCGGCCTTCGTCATGATCCAATACATCTGCTAAATTACTTAAAATTTACTTTTTAGTATTTCATTATAATTTAATTTTAGTATTTTAATCTTTTTAGTATTATTTTAATACTATTTACCGAAGAAGAATTTAATTACCTATATCACATTTCGAAATAGCATTTACCAAACTGAAAAGCTATTTAGTTTAGTTTCGGTTTCTTGCTCCATTTGTCGAGGCACATACTGCACTTGTTTTCAAATACCAAAATGCCATCCTGGATTATTATATGTTAGTATTTTATGTATTCTTACATTGCGTTGATCACTTGAAATTGCCTTCGTGTTCCTGCATGAGAGGACAGTTGAAATATTTGAAATTTCTTATAATTTATATTTAATTTGCTCTTATGATGAATATGAAATTAATCTGCAGCAATTGCATGATCTCCGCGCGGTTATAAGAAACTTTCGTATCCGGAATGATAGTAATGATTTTAACTCTATATTTCATAGATATATATCCGCAATTTATTCGCCGCCGCTGTTATTTCCTGGAAGCGTCGACATCACCAAGTAACGGAACTATTGGGATGTCCCATATTTGTTCGTAGATATCTACTACTATTTGCATTAGCAGATAACTGAGGATATCCGCTGTACTTTGATTACCGATATAGGGAAGCCGATTAGTTGGTGCTAAGGATCATCGAAATCATCCAAATATCTAATAAGAAAGTGGTTTCTTAATAATCAAGTAACAGTAGACATTTTATTTTTTAAATGCTTTTAAAACGGAAAACCGATAGCCTTTAGTTTTTCAGAAATGGTGGGAAAAGAGTTAAGAAGTAATTTCGAGATAATCTTAGTATTGCACATCATTATTCAAATTCTGAGACGCAATTAGTTGGAAGCCGATTCAGCTCCTGTTAAGAATGCAGCCGACCATCGCTGTTCATTTCTTCATGTATTTTCAGTTGGACCGCATACCTGTTTCCGTTACGTGAATTTTAATATAAATCCATTAGTGGTTATTACTTTATTGGTGTTTACATAAAGAGTTTCTCGATATTTAAATTCCTCCGGTCTTTACGAAGTCATTATAACTTTTCTCATTTTCGTCTTTCACTGGAGTTCTTTGAAATGCCATTTACTTGAGCTAGCCTTCACCGGCTTGGAATTCCACTACCAATTTTGAGATTCATTGAAGTAGCGTGTTTACTTTTTTTTTTTCTTTTCCTCAAGTGAAGGGACTTTAATACGTTTAAATCAAAAAGAAATGAACAGCAACTTAAGAAATGTGCCGTGTCAGAGATTCACAAATTCGAAGGAGCTGCGTCTTTCTCGCTCCTTCGTTGACGCGCATTTAAAAAGGGTTAATTTGAAGAACAAACACACTAATGACACTGAGGTTGTTGGAGTATGAAAACATGACGTTTGAAGAGTTGTTGCCCCATTAATAAACATCGCACGTTAGCGACGATACAAAGCAAATAAGGGGAAGGGGAAAGAAAGTTAATCTGTTACAAGTCTTCTTTCTTTTCTTTCTTTCTTTTTTCCCTTTTTTCCTTCCTTCCTTAATAAACCGGGAATGTTAGCCTGTTCTATAACTAAAGGCGACGACCTTCATTATTGTCGGAGATTGCTGAGATAAACGGACACAACGCCTCTGGCCTGTCTCCTACCTCTCCCACAACCGAATGACCCACTTAGGGTGCTGAAGGTAAGACAGTTCTGCGTTGTGTTAAGCCGCACTGTGAACACCATCGACCGACTGCGGACCTTCTTGTTACTGCTTTCCTCGGTGTACGGTTTCTACCGGATTCTTGATACAGGCAGATAAATTTGAAAGGAATTCTTTGAACCATTTGGGTGTCACCTTGACTAAGAGTTGTATTAAGTAGGTTTGGATCGTTAACCCCACTTTTTCTTCCCCTTTTTAAGTACGCTGTTCAACCAAAGCCTCCATTATTTTAATAATCGTGATATTCTGTAGAGAAACTTGTTTCCTGTTTTCTTCAGATTTTTGGTCGCTAGAAATATAGTTGTATATACTCCGAAATTTAAAAAAATAATAATAAGCTTTATGATTAAAGCTGCATATTTTAATCCCCTCCGTATCTTTACCCGATAGCCAGTGTAGATGGATTTAAATCATGAAAGTTCTTTCAGACCGATTACCTCACCTTTCATTGGATTTGGACGTCTCCATTTGAAGGAATGGTGAATATATATACTTTCCTTAATAAAAAATAAATAAATAAAAATAACCCTTAAATCCTTTCAAGGCACTTTCTGCTGTAGGCAGTTTTTTCAACCGAGAATAAAGTAGCTGAAAAAAAAAGCAGTCTTTCCTTTTCCGGAATTCGGTTTTTACTCTCGAAACAGGCAAACCAACAAAGGAACAAAACTGACATACATAACATAATGGCTCTTCATGTTGCTACTTTCAGCCTGATTCTAAATAACCGAACTCGTCTATTTCTATAAACAAATCGCTACCTTTGGAAGGTTGTAATAATTATTTCTTCTTACTTGTAAGGAAGGTGAGGCAGAAAGCTTGCAATAGAAAGAATTCCAATTAATCGAGGAAGAGGATCGCTCATAACATACTAGGGATAGAGAATTCAAACTAGCGTTCAGTTCTTTCTAACTGAGTTTATTTTCGCGAATTAAATTATTATTTTTTATTTGTACATACAAGTAAATTGTGATGGGAAATTTTTATTTCGTTGTCAAGCAAGCTTTGTTAGTTTTCATGTTATTTAAAGCTGACATTTACAAAATTGCCAAAATAAATGCTCATAACGTCCTTAGGTTCATAATAGATGACTGTGAATCTCAAGACTGAGGATGCATCCTTATTGATCACAGAACTTTCTTTTCCTTCCCCTCTTCAAGATCTTAAGAAAGCTATCTAATTTTTTCATTAACTCTATAATTTTCATTCAACTGAGAACGCGATTTCTTTCGGATCCTAATGATTAAAAAAATGATTAAAACACACAGCAAAATCATATTTCTCAGATACTGAGTTTGATCCCTAGAGCATCGCCTCTGTTATTTTTATTATCAGCTATCTATTCTAGGAAACTAAACTTTAAAAATAATGCGTGGTGTGAAAATATTTGTTGAAAAAAAACCCACACTAGACAAGCAGTATTGCGTTGAAGCTAAAATAGAGTGGTCTATAGTCTCTCTCTTAGCAATGACTGACACTTCGAGGTTCATATAAATTACAACAGGGAAATCAAATTGCTACAATATTTGAACCACCCTGTCGAATCTTCTAGCTACTGCTGAAGGAAAATAGTATACTCGTATATAACCATAATGCAGGTTTGTCGATCGATTTCATCAAAACTTATCATTTCCATTCATTTCTCCATGAGATGACGCTCTTATCGCGAAATACAGCAGTTGCCTCGCGGCTGCAAATGGAAGAAGGTAACTTGCATGTTTTACAGCGTTTATGACTTCTGATTATGATCTTTATGTTCTCTGACATCAGTAACTTCAATCTGCTTAGCTCTCTCTTTCTCTCTTTACGAGTGTTCCGCAGCGATGTATTTGAGCACTATCTAACCGTTTTATTCTAAGAAAGTCCCAACCGATTTTATTTTCTACTTCTGGGTGACAACCAGCCGTTGTTAATATCTGATATTATGAAGTGTAAGAAGAGTTCTGTATTTTATTTGTTTTTCTCGAATACTTGTGTCGATGTAAAGTGTTTTTGGCATTTGTATTACGGAGCAACATCGCAGACTTTTTCTGAATACTGACAAGGAAGTGGCCATTAAATGTAAATTGATGTAAATTGACAAAGTGTGTCAAGCATTACTGACTTTTTTTTTCTGCCACATGGGCTTATGTGTAGGACCATTTCTGTTGTCTCAAGGCTAATGTCTGAAAGAATATATGGCGGAAGAAAACATTTTCTTTCCAGCTCGTCTAAATATAGGCGCTCCGATTTGGTACAAAATGATGGATTCGAGGAAAATTAAACCTATTAGCTTATATTACTACGTTGATGTTCAGCATATAGACAATGAAAATATTAGCGTCTCTGAAACAATATAATGAAATCAAAAATTAATAATTGAACCATGTCATTATAAAAATGCACGGTATATGATTGAGATAAGGGGATATTGTAGTTGACTATCAAAGGTGCACCTTTGATAAACTTTAACTACAGTCATAAACATATTTGTTTTTTACAACACTATTCAACGATGGCAAATATTAAATATTTTTCGAACTTTGAATTCCCAATGCCCCTTTTTGTATATAAAGTATAAACATTTCCTGTTTGTTTGGTCTCATTTTATGAACCAACAGAATACCTGGATGAATTATTAATTCATTAGCATGTCTACAACAGCAGTTTTCTTAACAGTCTTCAAAGCCCTGTGAATATTAATATAAAGGATAAAGCGAACACAACAGGAGAATTATTAACTGAAACTTAAAAGTTCATTTTTTCCTCGAGTTTATTGACTAGCAGAACCACTACTTCCATTTCAGCTGTGTCAGTTGCTTTTGGATATGTTCTTAATTAATCTTTATTTTAATAAATCCGTAATTCAGAAACCCCCGGAGAAAATAACTTAAAATAATTTGTCATAAAGGAAGTGCAGTGGAGCGTTATTTTCTTTGTGAAATTGGAGTCTGTCCGCTTGTAATTTGTTGTGTCGTCATCCCGACAATATAATAACAAGTCTTAAGGACTCGCTAAAAATGAAAGGCAACGTGAAACGACAAGGAAAGAAAGGAGAATTATTGTAAAGGAACACTTGGGATTATAAATTATGGAAATGGATGATTAAGCTTGAAAGGGAAGCTAGTTTTTTTTGTTTGCTTGCTTTTCTTCTTCTTCTTCTTCTGGCGTTTGCATTAATTGTTGAATGAAGCTTGTAATATCAGTTTGTGACATCAGGGAATCTGTAAGTTTTAGTGATTAGACTAATTAATGAATTTTTGATATTTATGTAAGTCATAGTTTAAATGTACTGTGGGTGGGTGTATGGAAGGAAGGAAGGAAGAGGGGGTTCTTAGACGTTAAACACGTCGGCTTCAATTTTTTTACCGTTTCACAGTTCGTACTATTTCAGTGTTGGACAAGTGCATTTCCTGGTTAGCTGTTCTAATCTGCTCCAACACGCAGTTACGTGTGTACTTAAATGCTGAGTTGTGATTATGAAAAATATCATAATTTCATACATTATTATTATATTTTTACTATATTTAAAATACATTTCGTGCAGTTCATAATTTCTAACTGTATCTACGGTTTTTGCGAAAACAACATTTTCTTTGCCTTTTGTTTTCAGCGACATAAATTTTTCATTTATTTAATATTTTCCTGAAGTTGCACTTTTTGTTTCAATAATTACTAATGCACGAAATCATAACTAATCGCATGTTATCCAAAGGTTTATATAAGTTACCATCAGTTATCAACAGCTTTTTTTTTTTCTGTAATAAGTATAAACGTAGTGCGACGTAACACATCTTCCTTTGATAAGTTCATGATCGTGTAGTGTTGAGTTTGAGCCCATAGAGTAGATTCAAACATTGTCAGAAAAATTTTTTAATTATTGGAAATCTCACGATTTTATATATATTAAGGTGCATTTTTAATTAGGCGAGCTACACACGCGCAAAATGATATTTTGCGCGTGTGTAACTCGCTCAAACTGATATTTGCACAAACAAAAAAAAAAGTGATGGCGTACACGTGTCAAGTATTAATGTTGATAATGTATAAATTAAAAGAAATTACCTAAAGAACTGAATTTTTGCCTTTCGTTTATGCTCTTGTTCAAGATTTCACGTGTGTTGGTACTAAACATCTACAATACACCTGTTTTGACAAGACTGTGGGGGGGGGGGGTATGGGGGGATGGTGTGTTGGGTCTCAGTTTATTTGCGTCTTTCCTCAGACGAAGAAATCCAAGATTTCTACATAAAACCCTGAATGTCCAGTTAAAATTTAAATATAAACAAATCGAGTATCGTTTCAGGTGTTAACGATTTAAATCATATAACAGATCTATGAAGGCAGATCTTTTATACAATGGAAGCTAAAACTTAAAATTCTCAAAGCCTTAACCGATGCTGAATTTAAGAAAGTGGTTATCTTTAGTAATGTACAGTAGCCCATTCTTTTATCCCACATAGTGTCTCCATTTCTTTCTTCCTTATTGATTTTATTATGTAAATAAATTAAAATATTTAAATCAGTTACCCTTATTTTGGAAAATAAATAATATGATTTTGAATGTTATAAGCACTACGTCTGAGAACTTTACTTTCATTTAGGTTGCAGCCTTCTAGAACGCACCCACCAATTATTTATGAAAAGAGGGAGCGTCTTTGTGCTTATTTTTGCGCTACACACGTATTAGCGTCCTGATGTTTCTTTCAATAGGACTGCACCTTGTTTTCAAAAAAAAAAAAAAAGACATCACTCGAATTTTAATGCTCTAAGCATGGTTTCATAAGTTATTTTTTGCCTCACCTTAAAGTGGAATCTTTGCTTCTTCTGTGTTTCTACTGATTTTTCGAAAGTAGAAAATCCTGTTATCTCTCTCTCTCTCTCTCTCTCTCTCTCTCTCTCTCTCTCTCTCTCTCTCTCTCTCTCTCTCTCTCTCTCTCTCTCTCTTATTAATTACAGAATAGGTATCCCGCTTAAATGATAAGATCTGTACAGAGTTACATTTCGGATCAGTCTTTGATTTAATAATGAATGAAAGTATATTTTATTTGTGCACAAAATTTTGATCATGATGATCTTAAAATATTGATGGAATTTTTCCCCTCCTTGCGATGCTGTAGAATGCCATCATACAAGAAATAATAAAAGAAAATATTTTGGGTTATAAATACAGGGTGTCCCAAAATTCACGCACGAAGTAATTTTGATAGAAAATACAGGTTTTTAATTAAAAATTGTAATTTCGTATTGATTCATAAAGTATACAGTATAGGGTTATGCATGGAATAGCATATCGGGTAAATGGCCTCCACGGCTTTGCTGGCATATACGCACTCTTTTGTCGAAATTTTCCATGACCGTTTTGCATAAATGTGGCTTAATTTCGTTGATACAGCGCTCAATTTCCTCCTTCAAGACGTGGGTGGTCGTGGGCTTGTTGGCATAAACCTTAGACTTCAAAAAACCCCAAAGAAAAAAAAAGTCCAATGGCGCGTTAAGTCACATGATCTGGGCGGCCAATTCTGATAACCAAAACGGGAAATTATACGACCAGGAAATGACTCATGCAGTAATTGAATTGTTTCTCGGGCTGTATGGCATTTGGCACCGTCTTGTTGAAACCACATGTCGTCCACATCCATATCTTGCAATTTAGGCACAAAAAACTGGATTATCATGTCGCGATAGCAAGCACCATTAACTGTTATTGCCTTACCAGCCGCATTTTCGAAGAAGAATGGACGGATGATGCCTCCAGCCCAAAATCCGCACCAAACAGTGACACGTTGTGGATGCATTTGTTTCTCAACAATCACTCGTGGATTTTCTGAACCCCAAATGCGACAATTTTGTTGATTAACGAAGCCATCAAGATGAAAATGAGCCTCATCGCTGAAGATGATTTTGTTCGAAAAATAAGCATCCACTTGTTCTTGTTCCATAATCCATTCAACGAACTTTCTTCGCTGTGTGTGTGGTCAGTAGGCTTCAGTTCTTGAGTCAATTGAACTTTGTAAGCATAAAGATGCAAATCTTTCGTGAGAATACGCTGTAGAGAGCTTCTCGAAATGCCCAATTCAAGACCACGGTGCCGAATTGATGTTCCTGGACTCTCAGCAACACTCTCACGAACTGCTTTGATGTTTTCTGTTGAACGACTTGTTGAAGGTCGGCCAGAGTGTATAAGATCACTAATTTATCCAGTTTCCTTGAATTTTTTAATTAATCTTTTCACAGTTGATGAAGTTAAATCACTATTCCGATCATATTTTGTACGAAAATTGCGAACTGTAGCTGCCAAACCTTCATTATTTTTAAAATATTGCTCAACAATGAAAATGCGTTGTTCTTTCGTGTAGCGCTCCATTTTTAATAACTCTGAACTGTCAGCTGTCACGCTGTCTTTTTTTTCTCGTTGGCAACACTTTACCGCACAAATGGCGCTAAATTTAAATCTTGCGTGAATTTTGGGACACACTTTAGGACCGAAACTAAATTTGAACCCTATTCTTGTTTAGCAAGCCAATGCCCTCAGTATTTGTCTATTCATATCATTATACCATTTTTATATACTTTTATCATTATACATTATATCTTGTTTTCAATTTACAAGCGTATAAATTTATGCACTATAAATAAAACAGGAAGAAATAGTGGAAATTTTTGTATTGAATCTAAACAGACTGTTTCCATTTCTTTCTGTATGCTTTATTCTTTCCTGTTCTCATTTTCTTTTATTTGTATTTTACGGCTTCTTTAAATATTCTCTGTGAATACGTACTATTTGTATTTGCGTACATTTGTTATGGTAATTTTATTGTTTATTCTGTTTTAAGTATCTCCTAAATTTCATATCCGGTATCCTTCATAGAATTATTTATCTTTTATGTTAGTTTAGCTTTTCTGTTCCTTCCTTGCAATTGTGAATGGAAAACTATGTCTCCCTCTGTGTGTTCATTCTGCCAGAATTATTTTATCATACCAGGGTAAGGCAGAAATTATCTGCAGGGTATTTATTAAAATTAGAATATTAACCATTGCGGGAAACAGCCAAAAACGGCTCAGCTTAGAGCAGCAAATACTGTAGACAAGTTAAAATTAATATTCACTATTGGTTAATTTATTTATATAAGTAGAATTAGTTTGTCTTTAAAAGTTTAAAAAGTGATGGAGAATCCAAAAATAATCTTTGGCTTAAGTTGTCTTGATATTGCAGAAACCCAGATATCAAGTTAAATTTAGTTTTGTAAATTATTATTATTATTATTATCTGAGACCTCCAGGGATTCAAGGACTGATTGAGGGAGGCTATACATCACCTAAACCAGCTGTCACACCTTCCGTTAAATTCATTCATACTAGATGCACTCACTACCCCTTAAAACAATTATTCCACTCACTCACTCACTCACTGCTCTGTTAGAGAAAATCCTAGCGCTTACCCCCTTTCTTGGCTGCAAATAAATTTAACTTCCAGGGATGCCCCCGTGTTCTCTCCCCCACCTTCCATATAACGAAAACTTTCATCAGATGATATCCTATAACACCCATTCAATAGTTCATAGACTATCATATCACCACTATTTCTCCTGTTAATCAAAGACTTTAATCCACATATTCGCAATCTGATCTCATAATTTAAATCCCATAATCCACATATTCGCAATCTGATCTCATAATTTAAATCCCATAATCCACATATTCGCAATCTGATCTCATAATTTAAATCCCATAATCCACATATTCGCAATCTGATCTCATAATCTAAATCCCATAATCCGTATATAATCTTTGTAACCATCTTTCCGCCTTTCCATAGCTTCTTTATCACCTTGGATTCCGGGAGACCAAATTTGAGTACGATAATCCAGGTGCTATCTTATCAAGACCTTTTAATTATAATTATAAAATTATTTCCTTATCCTTACATGTCAAGGCTCGGTATCAACAGCGTAATTATCCTCTGAATTGTATTTACAACTTTTGCTATGTGATCTTTGAACTTCAAATTCCTATCCATCATTACCCCAAGATCCCTGGCCTCGTCAGTTTCTTGTGGCATAACCCCGCTAATATAATATGCCTCTGGAAATCTTATCACGCCAAAGTGCATAACTTTATACTTATTAATATTAAACTGATAGCCATTTTCGTTTGCCCAAATTTCTAGCCCGTTCAAATAATTTTGTAATCGCTGTACGTTAGTAGCATCCCTGATTGCCTTGCCTATTTCGCATCATCGGTAAACAATTGCACGTCTGATGTTAGATCCTTCCTGATGTCATTATTGTATAGATTAAATAATAATGGCTGAAGGACTGAACCCTGAGGTACACCACTGGTTACCTTAAATCTGGCAGATTCACACCCACCATACACCACTTTTTTGATATCTGTCTGTCAACCATCCACAGATTCAAAACAAGAGTTTATATTCCAATCCCATGTTCCAGTTTATGGAACAGCCTTTCATGTGATCAACAGCCTATCGAATCCTTTAGCAAAATCTAACATTATCAGAGTGTATCCATTCCCTTTATTCAACTTGACTCCTAACATTGTTATAAAATATGAGCAAATTGCTGAAACATGACCTTCCTTTAGTAAATCCATGCTGTTCCTTGCAGAGTATAGCTTGTTTGTCTGTCCATTTCTGCATGCGCGTTCTTACCAACTTCTCTAATATCTTCATTACCACACCAGAGATACTGATAGGCCGGTAGTTAGACACATCAGTTTTTGCACTGCCTTTGCACAATGGAACTATCATACATTCCTTCCATTCCTGAGCTGAGACTGAAGTTATACAAATATGTGAAAGGCCTAGCCAATTCGGCTGACTTTCAATCATCGGTTGACTTAATGATCTGAGTTTCTACCTAATCTCCGATGAGAACTAGCAGTTCGGTACAGTTGCCAGATAGGGAAATCCTTAATCAAAAGCATAACCGTAGCAGTATAAGATAAACTTTTATAAGATCAGGTCATCTAAACCAGTGCTTCCCAAACTTATGGATGTAACGGCCCCTTTGGAAAAATTAAAATATTTCACAGCCACCATCGAAAAAAAAAATCTTAATGCAGACATATATTATTATAATATTTATTGCATGTATATGCAATACAAAACATACACAGCGAATATTGCAAAAATCAAATGCAAATATTACATTTTTAGCATCTTACATACACATTTGGCATGGCACACTTTGTCTTAAAACATTTTAAATTTGTTTTCATTATTTCACGCCCCCCCCCTCAACAAGCCTAACGGCCCCCAACGGGGTCGCCGCCCACAGTTTGGGAAGCGCTGATCTAAACGAGATGGTTGAGGATTCCCCCGCCCCTTCCCAAACATAAAACCAATCTTGAGTTGTTCTTACTATCCAAATGCAAATACGAATTTGGATAATTCTTGTAATCCATTCCATCGCCATTATATTTGAACTTAAGACTCTGTGGAAAGTCGATAATAATTATCATATTTATTTATTCTAAACAGTTTGTTTTTTATATCGATAATATTTCGAGAAATTTATTAATTTTATACTTTTATTATATTTTCTTCTGTGTCATTTATTTCTCAGTTATGTTTCTTGTCTTAGTTTTGAAGCTTATTGTAACTGTTTTAAACAATATGTGAAAAATGAATTAATACATTTCTTTCTATTTATTCTTGTTTTTAAAGGCCGAAATCGATTATTGTTAAGATCGATGTTCTTTTTTTGTGTTCATAAAAGTGGATAAGACACGCATTGGTAGATAAAAGAAATAAAGGTAAAAAATCAATAAAAACCTAAGATCCTTGTTCCATCTATAACCAGACTAGAAAAAATCCTACCGGAAGAGAACCTTCTTTACCTTTAGCTTTGGGATGCGGCGAAACAATTACCCCAGCTCAAGTCCATTCCGTCCAGACTGGAAAACAGTAGTTAGAACCGGCTCACTCGTTTTTCCCATGAGGTTTTCTGAATTTATAGAGAACCCGAGATATTTCATCTCCGCGAGCTATACAGCTCCACACATTTATCTGAGTTTTCTGGTATTTTTATTGTTCCGCATTTTGTAAACTTCTCCTACTTTTTGGTTATTCTAATGAGAGAATAATAAAAAAAAGGTAATTTTTTGTTAGTATAAACATCGAATATCGTAATAGAAATAAAAAAGTAAGGTGTTTCGATAATTTCGCTTTCATTTAAAAAACAGAACAATTAAAAAATTATAGTCTTAAATTTATTATTAAGAAGAAATGTAAAAATGTACTAAGTATATAAAATTAAAAGTTTTTGATGGCTATTTTTCCGTTTCTTATGACAATCCCACTCATGAAATGTAATGTGTAGTAAAATATTGTGTATGGTTGGCTTTAAATTAGGTAATCGCATTCCTTTCGACCAGACATGGTACTTTTTCAGGTCGGGCCTCCAGTAAGCAGAGCAGTGACTTCTATGTGGAAGATGATTTGTATCTTCCAATAGACTATTATCTTGCTTATTAGAGGACTGAAGTAGCAGTTTTGGTTGAGTTTCCTCAGCAGAAATCCCTGCTTATCTTTTGTTCCCCCCCATGGTACTAATATGCAATAGGTTCATATCCTATCATTGCCATAAAATAATAGAAAAAATGTGTCGTGGGGAAAAGATATAATAGAATCAGAGAAGGCGCTCCTAATGTAGAAGTGATAATAAAGAAGTTTTTAAAACTGATAGAATTTTCTAACCAGTAGTGCTGTCGAGGTAATTTAAGATAACAATAAATATATTTTAATGATGTGTTACATTACTCCGAATTTAAAATTACAAAACAGGAAACTGCTTTAACGTTTCAAACAAAATTATGAAGCTTGCAGTTTTCTTAGCTTAGGCAAAGAATATTAAGTGTACACTGTGTGTAGAATTGCATCCTAAGACGAGAGCAATAATAACAGTATGAGTACAAATGCATCTGTAGACTTCACTCAGTGTAATCAAAAGAAATCTCAATTTTGCTGCTGATTAAGAATGTTAAAAAGTCATAATTCATTAAAGAACCATCCTACTTTTAGCCATTCTATTTTTTGATGTTTACTTGAATAAACTCCCCGTAACCAGGCGTAAACATTTTCGAGGAAGGGTATCGCGAAATCTGAGAAATCGTTTATATTTCTGTAAAACTATCACCGTATGACTGGCTCCATTCAACTTCATTTACATACTGGATCATTAGTAGGAGAGTTTGTTGTGCTATCGTGCATCCAAAATTATTCGAGTTGAGCTCATTTTATTTAAATAAAATAATAAAAGAAAATATATGAAACACACAGTTTGTTCTTTTCCAGGTCTTTTAACCTTTTGACATCCTTGTATTCTCTCGTGTTTCTCCGTCGATGCTTTTCTCAGTAGGCAGACCACTTTAGTGGACTTACATAGACTTCTTTAGTAATCTAGGCACTCTCTGTTGTATGAGTTGGTGGCGCCGACCTCACTATGTAGTCTTCAGCTGAATAGCGCTTTTAATTGTAGCTGGAACGGTTGTCTTCTGTTTATTGTACACGGAGACCTTGAGGGGAACAGACTTATTGTGTGCGTCTTAACAAGTACATTCCTGTAAGAGTTCTTAACAGTAAGACTCTCATTCTCCTTCAAGTACGGTATTATTCTCCGCAATGGCTGCTGTTTCTTATTTTTGTATGTGCTGTATCTACTTTTCGGAGAAGTTTCTTTAATGCCACCTCAGCTCGCGAACTTGTTCACAATACGATTTCAGAATCCAATCGTTGCTGACGAAGGCTCGTGAGCGGTGCATTGTTGCGTTGATGCACCGAATTAGGTTACGTAAACTGGATAACTAATTATAAAAGGAATGGAAACCGAGTCGAGCTGATGTTGCTCGTTGTATACAGTTTAGTAAGGATTAAAGCAGACCGGTTTCCACTGGTATGTGTAACTTGTTAAGATTAAATTGACGTTATAGCATTCTGGAACGAAAATGATAAATAAGAAGTTATACGCTTTACAAAGAAGCACTCACAGAAACACGACATTGGCAAATAATGTATAACGAGAGAACTATGTAAGCAGTACCGTCGGCTTTGCGCATGTCGGATGCAAGTATAGAGTTTTGTAGTTTATAGTGTTTTAAAATAACGGAATAAATATTATAAATAAAATTTCGGAGTAAACATTGAGGAAGATTGTTACAAAGCATAGAGGTAGGTATAAAGAAACACAAGGACAGTAAGTTGAA
The DNA here is from genome assembly GCF_054136105.1 of Typopeltis vanoorti. Classification (NCBI taxonomy): domain Eukaryota; kingdom Metazoa; phylum Arthropoda; class Arachnida; order Uropygi; family Thelyphonidae; genus Typopeltis; species Typopeltis vanoorti. The sequence continues at coordinate 59,676,546 of NC_143555.1, read as the reverse complement.
CCCTAGAAATACACTCACAAACATCCATGCCTAGGCGGGATTCGAACCTTCAGCCACTTGGCTGTAGAGCGGATACACTAACCACTCGACCAACCAGGCTGGCATAGCTCTAATTATTATCGTATAAAACTAAAATATCGTATAATGATTTACTCTGAATTTAAAAAAAAAAAAAAATTTAAAAGTTTAAATTAAATATGTTTCTTGTAACCACTCACTTTTCTCGATCGCCTGTCACAGCAGGAATTTGCGAAATGTCTTGTATAATTTTGTTTTCTATTTTCGGTACCCGGAAGATAGAAACTTCTGTCCAATTTTGAGTAGCTCTGGTTAAGAATAATTTCAAGCAACAATGTACACCCAAGTTTCTAGAGGACAAAGTAGTTTTGTTTTTACTCCTTTTTTTTTTACAATTGTTGTGAAATATATCGTAGAAGAAAAATTATTTACGACTTTTTTTCTTTAATCCATGAAGCCATTAAAGCATCTCGAGGAGATGTGGCTGGACACTACACATCTTATTTAAATTTTAAAGGCATAGCATGAGCAAACCTGATATGAAGATGTTCCGTAGGCTTTAAGAGTATCTTTAAGAGTAAAATCTATTCGCAGTGCTAGTTCTTTCTTTGGTGACGGCCAGCTAGTTATTTTTCTTTCCTTTGCTCTCGATTTAGCACAAGAAAAAAGTAACTCCGTATGACTGTAGAGTATGTAAACTATTTTCTAGTAGGAGAGAAACATATTCTAGATTTCTAGCATTTTTCGTTATTTTCTATAGAAAAGTATCTTTGTAGTTCTTTAATGTAAAAATCTGCAAACAGTTCGTTATTATGCTTAATTCACAACTCCATCTATCGTGAAATATTAAAGTTATTTTAATTAATGAAAATTGTACTGTTGATTATTAATTCTGATAAGGCGCAAAACAAACAGCTTAAAACGTTCTTAAATCTGTTGGTCTTGTATGCCCCCATAGAAAAAATTATCAATAATCTTTACATGTCAAGTGCCATGATCTAAGATTTGAATATCCTTGATGACTGGGTTGAGGAGAGATTGGTGGAAATGTATATGCCATGCAACTAAGGTCATTTGATAACTTTGAGAACATGCACTGGTACTTTTTTTTTCCGGCAGACCTTTTGTATTTTCTTCACAGACTTTTAAAGCATGCATAAGTTACCAAAATGCCTTCGTAGTGCAGTCGGAAAAACAGTGTTTGATCCTTGTTAATGTTTGAAGAGCATTGACAAAGATCAAGATATGTCTATGAAGACGCTTTGAGCTTGGGTCGACTGGTTGTTACTCCCAGTCTAGTAAGCGGGATCGGCTAGCTACTTTAACCTTGGCATGTGAAATTCGCATTAGAATGAGTTAACAGTCATCTCTTACCTTTCGCTGAGTATTCATGCGAAGAAGATTTTAGTTATGGATTTTCCGATGGCATTTAATGACGCCAGTTACAGATAAGAAGTCAGTGAACGGAGAGCATCAAGGCTATTTACGTGAAAAGAAATGTGAAATAATGACTCAATGAAGTACATTATCTATCAAATATATCGTTCTGTTAAACAATATTCCCAGGTACTTTTCTGTAAATTATAAACAAACAAATCGACTGATTTTCTAGATCGTTCTTGGATTTTAATAATTCCTTATTTGCCACCTTTGACATGCCCAGATGTAAAATGCGCACATATTTACAGGTTCAGGCTAAAAAGCAGGTGATCAAATTATCTTATGTTGCACAAATATTGCTAGAAAGCTTTCATTATTAAGAAACATGAAAACGTTAACTCTACTAAACTACTTTCAGCCATGTTTAAGAACCAAGGGACCTATTGCTTCCATCTTTGTCATTAACGCTTAATTCATCCTAAATGGATATGTTTCCAGGTATTTGCTTTCTTACTTCACTAAGTTTGTTCATCTCATCACTCTTGTCGAAAGATTAAATTTGCTATTATATTCTACTGTTTGCTGTCGTAAATGTAATTTACAACAGCAAATAATAAATGTAATTTATGGAATCTAACTCATGGCGTTTTACTTTTTTTTTTAGCACTGGGTAGTACTTATTTTTGATACCATATTTCGAAACATTCACTTTTGATGAAGATTCGCATTATTTTAAGATTTCCTATTGAAATTACGGTGGTATCATAATTTATAGATTTCATCTGGAATATTCTCGGAATTTATGACTCTTGAATAAGATTTTTCCGGGATTCTAGTGGCTGCAACCTTATATTTCCCAAGATTTCCACTGGGTATTGTTTACATTCTTCTGAATATGTTTCTTTCCATGGGTTTTTAGTACATATATTTTTTTCGTGATATATACTCTTTTCTCATTTAAATTTCGCCTGTTTTTCACCTCCCCTAGTTGTTGCCCGTTTTTCATTTTTCATGCGTGTATTTGTGTTGAAACCGACTATAACTTAGTAATTCGTTCGGCTCCAGTGACGTGGCTCGTAAAATTTTTCCTACGGCGTTTGGTTGACTGTACACATTAATATTCGGTCGTTGAAACCTTTCGATCATAAATCTTAAGGTGAGGGGGGGGGGAGGGTAAAACTTAGACTTCTTTGCCAGTTTCGTACCGCATAAAGATATCACCGGTTTATTGGAATATTTCAGCATTAACTTTACTGAAAACGCCTTAAAGTTTTGCGATATATCAAAGTGCTATGAATTCTTAAGAGGTTGTTTACAAATGTGCGTGGTTTTTTCTCATTCTCCACTGGAAGAGAGTTCTTCGTGTTATGTTATCAATCACATTAATTGATTTCCTTCGCATTAAAATCAGTTCGACTGAAATGATTTAATTTCTGAAAACTTTAGGCTAGAAAGTGCTTAATCATGCACAGAATGCGTGCAGCAACCAGCGTGAGACGTCTGGATGAAGTTTATTTTCTGTTTATCCCATTAAGCCCACGGATGTGTTACACCTGTTAGTGATTTGAGATAATCATTTCAAAAGGGCACGATAAAACTAAGAAATGTTGTATAACTACAATAAATTCCACACGCCGGAAACCTAATTACCTTTTATCGTCGTTATGTTTCGGTAAATTAATCCTTACATCATCAAGTGCGCCAGAGGGTTTCAGGTATCGGGCTCATTATGGACAAGCTTCGGAAGAAGATTGTGGACTGGGAGCCCTGTGTTAATGTAATTATCGAATGGGAACTGCAGTTATGTAATGGATTGAAAAAGATGTGTGCTGATGAAGATGTTGGATATTTATATTGCATTAATGATGCTGCTTATTGTTGAAACTGCTTCACGAAAGGAAATAGTAACTAGAAAAAATAAAACTAAATATCTAAAGGCGAGCTAGGAGCGCATATAGTTCAGTGGTTCTTGGCAGACTTATTGTAATTAAAGGGATACGAACCACGAAAAAAAAATGTTGCTTACATGACCTACTTCGGTCGGCTGAAAAAATAAAATAATAATAATAAAATAACATACATTAGAAAATAAATGACACGAGTCGGTTGTAGCATTGTAGCAGACGGAATTCTGCACTAACTGGTTACTTTGAACTAAGTCACAATGCGGTTGTCGCACTGTAGGCACATTATATGAGCCATAAACCAGCTGTTTTTACTAACAAGTAGCCCATTTAAGGGGCCTTTGATGATCCTGACTAGATTCTCTTGTGGTTAGAAATTAATGAAGATAATATAAATATTTCAGACATTATAGACTGGGCCATTTAGCCGGATTATTATACTCAAATAAGAAATAGAACAATTCGAGTTAAAAAAAAAATAATACCTTTTCTAAGAAAGTGAAAATAAGACAGGGACTCCCTCAAGATAGCATTTTGAGCCCACTCCTTTTTTCCATATACTTAAATGACTTAGATAAAAATATAAATAAAGAAACAAAGATAGCTATGTTTGCTGATGTTTTCGTCTTATTCTCAACTCATAACAACTTAGAAACAGCAGAAGGTCACTTGAACAAAGCCATTGAAAGTTTAACTACATACTGTGAAAACCAAAAAATCAAAATTAACCATACTAAGTCAGAAATCCGTGTATTTACCATTAATAACCACCTCAGAAAGTGGAGACCAAATATTAAGCTAAACAATCAACTAATTACATTTAATGAAAACCCCAAATACTTTGACGTTACTGTGGATCCATCGCTAAGCTTCAATAAACATATCAACAATGTTGCAGTCAGAGCAAAAAGAAGACTAAATATCATGAAAAGTATCTCGGGTAAAGAGTGGGGAGCCGATGCTAAAACCTTAAAAGTCACATATACCTCTATTATCCGTCCTATAATGGAATATGATTCGCCTATCTGGATGCAAACATCACAAACCAGTTTAAACAAGCTTATAAAAATTCAGAAAAATGCAGCTAAATCACATGTGGACTAAGGAATACAACTCCTGGAAAATAGCAGAATTCGAATCCAACCTTGTTCCTTTAAAAATTAGGTGGCAAGAAAATCTTACCAAATTTGTAGAAAAAAGAGCCAACCTTGCACATCATAGAACAAGTGAACGTTTCAAAAACTGGAAACCAACAAACAGAATAAAGAAAAAAATCAACAATGCATGAAATCATAGAAAATAAAATTCCCTTGGATTGTCCAAATAGAATAGCCGACTACCCAGCATTTTCTCCAAATCAAGACAGGAAAAATATAGTTATCAACTCTGAAATAGGGAAACATGAGAAAAAAAGCCTAGAAAAACCTGAAATCTTGAGGTTATTAGCCCTTTCAAAAATAATGGAATATGGACCTGACTCAATAAAGATCTACACAGATGGCTCCAAAAATCCAAATGGCAATTCTGGAAGTGGCGTACTCATCTATGGCTGTCATAATATAGAACTAAAAACAATTAACAGTATTGGATGCAACTCATACCATGCAGAATTAATAGCCATTCACACAGCACTGCAATATTTGGACAAACAAAAAACCCCAAGGAGTTTATATTTTTCACAGATTCTTTAGCAGCCCTTCAAGCTATTAAAAACTGCTACACTATTCATTAAGAAATACTTAAAGACATAGCAAAAAACATAAACAAACTACATAAGGATTCCGAAATAATCTTCCAATGGATCCCATCTCATGTGGGATTAAAGGGAAACGAAACTGCATATGAAGTAGCAAAAATGGCCACAACATTAAGTGATACCACAGATTTCGATCATTTTAAAAACCACCCAAAAAGAAAACATAAAAAGAACAATTCTTCAGGACATGACTCACCACTGATACTCAGCAGAAAATCCAGGAGCTACCATCAACTCCAAGTTTAATCACAGTGCCACTACCATGATCTCTCGCCTCAAGACCGGCCACACAAGACCAATCAAGTTTAGCAATGGCATAAAAGTCTTCCCCGCCTGCAAAATCTGTGACATCGAGGAAGCATCACCAATGTATTTGCTAAACTGTATGAATATTTCTAAATGTGAACTCTATAACAACCCAGAAAAGATGCTGTATCAAATACATGAACTTGACCTCTATGTTCTGGTGTAATAATACCATAGGATAATAAAAAAATTTTAAAAAAAAATTATACTCAAATTCAGCTTATTCACTTTTCTATTTTTTATTTTTTTATTTTATTTCGTTTTTTAAGAGGAGCTTGTTAGATTTCAGGTGTAGCCAGACTAGCAGGAAATGAATTAAGCATGTTTTATTTTAACTTATATATGTTTCTTCTGTTCTGATTGTTACGTTCATAAATATTAATATTAATGAACCTAGTGCTATGGAACTGGTAAGCGAAAATGTTAGTTATACGATTTCCAAAATAGTTATCTTCATTAAAAATTACAACGTGTAACGAAGTTTTGAGAACTGGAATACGTCATTATGTATATATATACAGGGTGTTCGGGATAAATTTGACATATTTATAATTAATTATATTTTTCCGTAAGTTACATGTATTAACACACACTTCTCTTCATTTAAAAGTTTGGACCCTTCTTCATTCATATACAAGATGTCAGAAAGGATGGATAGCTGGAACCCACCTGAATCATGGAAGAGAATAACTTGTATCATGATGATTCGTGCCGCCATCAAAATAAGGATATTACGACTGCTGCCCAATGCTCCCTGAATACAGTAAAAACAATCAGGCATGAACTAGAGACTTGCAATGGTGACTACAAGGATGTAGCAAGAAGAAAGATCCCTAGCAGACGATCTGATTGCGTTCGTACAGCAGAATTCCTCGCAAATCTGCAGGAACAGGTGTTGAAGAACCCTGGCATTGGAATTCGGGCTTTGTTCGTGGAGTTGCTAACTGTAGTCAAGCCCTGGATAACAAGGGTAGCCAATGGTAGGCCGTATGTATGGCAGCAGGATTCGGCCCCTTGCCACACCTCTGGGAAAAGTCAAAAATGGTTGTCTGAAAATTTCTACGACTTCACCAGTCCAAATGTTTGGCCTCCAAACTCCCCAGACCTTAACCCCATGGATTATTTTGTATGGGGCGCAGTTGAAAAAGACACCAATCGCACTTCCAGTAATACAAAAGCCCAGTTAATGGATAAAATTAAAACAGTTTTTGCGGCCCTTCCCAGGGAGACTGTAGCATCAGCTTGTTCGAGGTTCCGAAGCAGAATTGAAGCTGTGATCGATGCTAATGGTGGTTATTTTGAGTAAATCTTGTTGATAGTATTGTAATTAACTCTGCCTGTAATGTTTTTTTGTCAATTCATTAAATTTAATAGATACAAAGAAGATTTTCTTTTTCCTTACGAAACTGTCAAATTTATCCCGAACACCCTGTATATATATATATATATATATATATATATATATATATATATATATATATATATATATATATATATATATGTGTGTGTGTGTAGAAAGTATTTTATTTTACCTTGGGTATAATTATGTTAAAGATACCAAGCAATTTTAAACCTGGTTTTACTCCATTTTTCCCAAGGAAGCAAACAGACAAAAATGTCAAGTTTGCGCCTGCAAGTGATGCAAGACTAGCTGATCCTACAGGTAGTGCAAGACCAAGGCAACTCGTGGTAGAGGTGGAACAAGCTCCGATCACTAATCTTAATATTTACCCTTAATGCCAAAACACATCTTCAAGAAGGGGATGTATGATGTTTTGTATTAAAGGCAAGGGGCCACTACCCAGACCGGTTTTGACCTTTTTTGAGGTCTCATCAGTGGGAGCTAGGCTAGAAATACCAAGATTTAGTAATACAGAGCTCTACCACGAGTTGCCTTGGTCTTGCACTACCTGTAAGATCAGCTAGTCTTTCATCACTTGCAGGCGCAAACTTGACATTTTTGTCTGTTTGCTTACTTGGGAAAAATGGAGTAAAACCAGGTTTAAAATTGCTTGGTATCTTTAACATAATTATACCCAAGGTAAAAATACTTTCTACATCTATATCTCCTCCTGAGATTTTTATTTAATGAGGTTAAAACACCTTATGGCAACTTGTTTTGGTAAAATAAAATACTTACAAGCTCTGTATTACTAAATCTTGGTATTTCTAGCCTAGCTCCCACTGATGAGACCTCAAAAAAAGGTCGAAACCGGTCTGGGTAGTGGCCTCTTGCCTTTAATACAAAACATCATACATCCCCTTCTTGGAGATGTGTTTTGGCATTAAGGGTAAATATTAAGATTAGTGATCGGAGCTTGTTCCACCTCTACCACGAGTTGCCTTGGTCTTGCACTACCTGTAGGATCAGCTAGTCTTGCATCACTTGCAGGCCAAACTTGACATTTTTGTCTGTTTGCTTACTTGGGAAAAATGAAGTAAAACCAGGTTTAAAATTGCTTGGTATCTTCACGAAACAATAAATTCACACACATATATATATATATATATATATATATATATATATATATTTTACTGTTTCTTTGAAACTGGAAACAAAACTTCGTTGCGTTAGTGTTTCAATTTGTATGATAAATTAGCCATCGAAATATTTCATGTTTATACTCAATCTCTATCTTTCGTTCACAAGCTGACTGTTGTTATGTCGTCGTATTTTTCAGGAAATAGTTTAGCCATATTTAATTCTATTACCTTAAAAATTACATCGACCTAACATACTATATATCTTACTATTTTAGATCTTTGAAATTTCAATATACTGTTTCATTGATCGATCTTCTCCATTACCGGTGTACATTGATATTCCGAAGTTAGACTCTTTATAAAAACTGTTATATAAAAGGCAGCGGAAAACAATCACTGTGCTGTTTCCCTTAGTAAACAAGCAGAAAGAAAAAAAAAAACTTATCTTATGAAAAGAAACTAGATTGTGGTAGGATTACTTGAAAGGCGCAAGATAAGATGTGCGACTTGCAAGTCGAGATGGAAGAAAGAGATATATAATCCCAGCGGTACTAGCGTTACCCTAGAAATCAATGAGTATGTGGCCAGAGATAACAACGGCAGAAACTGAACAACTTAAAAAAAAAAAAAAAAAACATTCTCCCAACTTGAAAAGCTAAACTAATGAGGTTGGATGCTTAAAGATAGCGGAGTGTATGACTGACGGTCTGTGAGCAATGTTGTTGAATATTACCACGAAATATTTTAAGAATATATTATTTCTTAATCATTATGTGCATGTGAGAGAGATAGAGAGAACAGTTTTATTGGAAAGTTTCTTAGGTTTTTTAATGAATAAATATGCTTTTTTATTGTTTGTCCCTCATATGAATAATGACAGCGTGAGGTATTTAGTCGCAAAGCAATCATAGCTAAGTGGTTCTTCGTCACTAGTTTGCTTTCGAGCAGTCACTTTGTTTATGGTTCACAGTAAGCCTTTAATTCTGCCACGCTCTGTACAAGAAATCAGATTTTTAGTAAAGTGTTTTTTGACATTCTGTTCTCTTCTGATATCTGCTTTAGTGTGAAACTGAGTTGAGCAGTCGAATCGAATATATTCCAGTATACGGTCATCCATAACTAGTGCTATCTAATAAAAGAACTGGTGTCGTTATCTTAAATTCACGAAACAAAGAAATGAGAATTTCCGTCACTACACGCCCTCAGTAACAATGGACTTTCAAGCAGTAGAAAAATGTATTGTTATTTATTTATTATTATTTATTTTTTTTTTTTTTACCGATGTAAAAGCACATGCATTGCTATAGATCCTATAAGTCGTGCTACATAAATTCATCTCCATATCATTATATTATTATTATTTCGGTCAGGAGACATAAGTTCATCGGTAATGACAACGACTGTGATTTCGCATTACCTCTACTGACTGACTTGCCTTTAACACTACAATGAAAATGTCAGTTTATTTTGTTTGTGAGAAGCACGCTGGACACTCAAGAGGAAAATTAATTCCACAACAACAGTTTGAGACTGAGAGCTTAAAATTATTTTCCAAGAGGCTATTCTACTAATTAATTAAATATAATACCTAAGACATCATCCTTCCCTCTCCTTCTTGTATACATTGCATGTGTATTCTCATTCGTGACTTGACCTGACCCCTCCTCATATTTAGTTTTCTTAAGTGGTTACAACTTTACTAATTACATATAATAATTTACATTAATATTCTACTTCTTTCTTAAAGCGAGCTAAATTCATTTTTCTTCAGTCATCGGACAATTTCCATATTCTGGACACAAACAGTAAAAATAAAACATTAATTCTTATTCTATTTCATTGTTTTTATTTTTTCTCTAGTCAAGTTTCAGGCAATCAAAAAAAAAAAAAAAAAAAAAAAAAAAAACAAGGCAGACGAAATGTTAAAACCCTAAAATGGGCATTGGTATCGTTGTAGGTTAAGTGCCAGATAATCCAGAAACCTTTCTGTAGGCCCAACTTTGTTTCTTTTATCAGCCACTTCAGACCTCCAGTAAAGAGAGCTGAGTTATCATATACCAGGCGATAACAATCATCTAGCACTTAAATAATTACAAACATACATGCCACATACTGTTAATCAAAGACTGCATTTATTATGTCAGCCATGTCAACACTTATTCTCTATTTCTGAACTAACATAAATTTCAATTAGTCTCCTCTCCGTCTCATATTAGTTAAATACAACTAATTGCAGCTATCCAACGGAATTATCGTAATCATGATACATTTTGTCTATGTACTTTAGTGAATATTTTTGGATATCGTCGATTCTCAAGAGTGAGTTAGCTGCTCTCATTTTCTCCTCATAATTTCCCCCCAGAGACTCGCAAACCATTCGTTAATTCATTATTAACCAAAATACCCAACTTACTATATGTACTAATTCTTTCTAAAAACCAGTCTATTCATCTTATGTGTATGTAATATTGTCTTCTTACCAAATCGGATATGTTTACATACTTTGCTGCTTTTTGTATAATCATCCGAGCAGTACTACCTCTTTCTGTTGTAGATAATGTCCTGATGACCGTAAGACACTTATAGACAATGGTTGGCTTCTGGAGCATAGAGATGCATAACAGCTGTCATCCACATCTTTCGTCTCTTCGTTACTAAAATACAACTCCACTGTGTGCATTGTGCGACGTATGTTCCAAAACCGGCAACTTTTTCACCTCATGAGACCAGTAAGAACTGGACCTCTGCACAACATTCCCACATTCAATGCTAATAGTTACATTTTTCTTATTTCATTAAAAGAAAAAATATATATACTTAACAACAGAGGTTAGCAAGTTCTACTTCAATGCCCATATAATCTTGAGCAAATATTTGCCACATATTGTTTCTCACATAACTCTGGAAGTATTTTTGTGCATAACCGTTGAATCAGGTTACTTCTCAAGGCGTGCTTTCTTCTAGCATGACATGGTTTATTGAGGCGTGTTGACGGGGATAACGGATCCCATATTTTTAAGTAATTACAAGTAGGTAGAGAAAAAATGTCATGTCAATTTAAGCTACTGGGTTTCTTCAGGCAATCATGACGATATATATGGCATATCATTAAGTCAACAGTAATATGAAATTATTAGACTGTACAATACAAGTAGCGTTGTCGTGAAGAAACTTCACGCGCAATCTTTGTTTGCTTACACTTTGATCAAGCATCAAACAGCAACGTAATTTCTGGACATTTTAATTTAATTAAGTCAACAGGAATATTGGATGATTCACCATCATAGCAAACACCTCCCACATTGTTTCATAAATGCGTTATGTGATTGAAATTTGTTGAGTGGGAGAGCCATGGATGTCAGTAAAGTTCTTGCAACACTACCTGCTGGCTACATATTCCAGCAGCTAGTGTTGCTGGCATATGTAGACAGCACCTGAAAAACAGTCCTGTGAGAAACTTCACAAAAAGTAATGCTGTCAGCTAAATCAAACTTGTTCACCAATAGAATGAGTGCATATCCATGTCCATTTGAGATTCTAGTTACCCAATCTCATATGGAGGGGGAAAAGGTTTTTCCTTCCGTTAAATAAACTGAAGTGAAATCAATAGGCATAATACACTCGCATGACCGTCTTATGTACTTTGATGCTATCCTGAGACAATCATAGCAATGTAAGAAAATATGTACAACACTATTTTGAATTGCGGCAACCTTTCGCTATTTTTATAACGCTTCCACCCATTGGTGATTGTAAAGCTACACTACTGTGATTGGGTTATGATTCAGAGCGCAGGATTTAAGATTTCTCAGTCCTCCATTGTTAACATCCACGGCATCACTAGAGTACAAAGAGCATCATTGAGAATATTCCGACTTCCCAGAGATATCGTGATATTTTTGTGTCCTTTGGCCCATGCTTTTTTTTGTTTGTTTGTTTGTTTCGGAAGACCTGCGTTAGAATCTCGTCCAGGACCAAAAGAATATTTTGAGCTTCTCAGACAACGATCGTTTGTAGTATGATACATTACATTCTGCTTCTGCTCAGTCACAAGTGAAGACTAGGCTGATGTAGTTGCATAGCTTCATCTTCTTCTTATACCTTTATAAAATGACCGTGCATCTCTCAAATACTTGTGTGGATTAGCTGCCAAAACCTAATAAATGTGAAAGACAGAAAAAGCAAGTTTCTTATAGTAACTGTCTTTTGATAAATAAATCGGGGAAAAAATCCTTAATCGCAATTTCTTAAAAGTGGAAATGTGTACGATTTATCACATTTTAAATGTATTGAGTGTCTTCAGGAAAGATTACTTACTCCGTCACCCTAAAGATTGATGATAGACGCTGCTGTTGAAGATATTCTGGTACATTCTGAAGCAAACAAACTTGTAGTTTGTTTGTTTCGTTAATTCTCTTTTCTGTTGGTAGTTGACGTCAATACTTCGTAGATACTGTGTCTACGGGAATACCTGCTATCTGCATTGTTTTCATTTAAGATGTACTTCCTATTCGAGTTCCAACAACGGTTACCTCCTTGAATTTAACGACTGCTTATTTAGTATTGTATCATCTGTTATCATCTGCTTGGGTATTCACATTTTGATGATGAGCAGGAAGTTGTGTAGCCAGACCAGTCTGTTGTATTGCTTGACCTACTGGATAATGTTTCCGCTGTCCATTCAGAACGCTGTAGTTTCTGATCCTACTGTACCTTGGCTGGTTTTAGTCTTTAAAAATTATCAACGAAAATCATTTCTCATTGAGTGACCACCACTCTGCTCATTACAAGCTTAAAGTGCCTGATTTTTGATGTTTGGTCTCTAGTTCGGGACAGCTGGATTAATCACCTCTTATACTAAGCACGGTAATAAAGTGCTATAGTTATCATCTTTTCATGGGTAAGATTTACACTGAACATTGTGTTCTGTTAGTTCATATGCATTATATGCCAATACTTTAAAAATCACGTTTAGGTTCTTTACGCTAAATGCGCACATATTTTGATATGTCCCGTTCGTATTTATCGAGTATAGCGAAAACTGTTGCTACTTCCGAAAGACATCACTTCCATGAATTATTGAGCGGAGAAACCCCCGAAACAAGGAAATCTATGTGTGTGTGCATGCCCAAAGAAGGTAACTAACTCTCGTAACACAGAGACACCCGTGCAGAATTCGAATCCATCATACTGGTGTGAGTGAATTTGACATGCTACAGTTAAAATTTCTGTACAGTTTCTCAGAATTTGAGGAACGTTATTTCGATTTTCCTATACAGTAATTCCTAAGATTCTTGGTGACAGCTGGGTAATGTTGGAAGTTTATGGTTATTAAAGAACTTTTAATAACTACTTCTCAACTTCAGTTTCTCCTTTAATGTATTCATACTTAGAAATCTGCGGAATAGGGCGAGACAAAAATTTCAAATGTGCATAGAACCTTGAATTTCAAAATATCTGCCATTGTAGATATTTCGAATTAAATAATGATTTTTTTGTGTTGTTGTTGTTAATGTGAGTACAGCTTACGTTTTTTTTTTTTTTTCTCTATATAAGCCACGTTTATATCTTTTTCACCTCTCGGAAATCTGTTTTTCCTTCCTGCAAAATAAATAAATAAAAATAAGTAAACGATAATAATAATAAATAAAAAGTAATAAAAGCGTGTGGGCAAACTTAAGCGCGAAATATAATATTCTCCTCTTCGTGTTAGTTTGTTTTGTATTAATTCAGTTCTTTCATACAGAGCAGACATCCACAGCCAAATATGAAGTATTTGGGTCCTGCATACCATTTGTTTAAATTTCCAGTAGTTCTCGTTATTGTTAACGATTGCAAAAATTATTTAAAAATAAATAAATGCACATAACACAATGATATGCAATACTGACAGATTTGCTAAAAGGTGACTTGTACAGTGATTTATCTGTGTGAGTCGCATATGTTCTAAAGAGTAGCTCACATTTAGCTGGATGAATGACTATGGTTCCTCAACTGAAAACTTTACTGCTGCCGCCAATGACCGACTAACTCGGTAGTCATTCTTGAAAATCCTTGTAAAGTCTTACATAAAAGTACTAGTATTTATCGAAGTGATTTGATCCTCAAGCCTTCCGTTTGCCAAGTCTGCCACATTACCAACTTGGAAGCAATATATAAAAGGGGGAAAAAGTTCTTAAATTAAAATCACAGAGACGTAATGTTCCGGTGTATGCTTTCTATTTGAGTAAGAAAGTAATCCTGACGTTGAAGAGAAAAGAGATCCTTTTTCTTTTCTTCACTGACGTTCATTTAAACAGGATTTAAGAGTACTATAAGTTATCTGGAAAAAGTGGTCAAGTTTGTCAGTGTCATCAGGATAACCGGATGCTCAGTCGTGCGGAATGGTGTGCATTTCGAGTCGGATGGCTACGAAAGGCCTTGGCTGTATTTAGTGGTTGATTAGAAAATCTTTTTTTCACTGTTTTTTGCCCTGTGTTAATCGCGTTTCATTTTTAGGATGATGCCAGTGTATGAGCAACAAGACAGAAGCAGGATTTAAAGCGTGAAAAGGTAATGAACTGATTTCTTACCTGTTAAAGCAGGGCGGTGAGCAATGCACATGGTATTCACCTTAGTAAATTAAACTAATTTATTTTCTTCCTGCTATTATAGTAACAATAAATTTATATTAGGAAGACGGCTTTAACCGTGCATTTTAATGGCCACACAACTCCAGTTTTACATGGAATCTCGTTACACAAGTTTTCCATTTAAATTGAAATTCTGAAAGAGAGTGAAGTTTTAGATTTATTAAAGAGCCTTTGTTCCACTTTTTAAATTGCTCGCATCGTGCGTATTAGCAGCCAGAAATGTTCCCTTTTCTGATACAGCTAATGCATTCTTCTCAGTCCTTGCACCTAAACGAGCCCACTTTATCTGCAGACAATTAAAACTGGAAACACATTAAGGGACAGATCCATATGGTGCCTCTTGTGTTCCGCTGCAGACTTTCTCGAGGTATTCTCCCCCCCCCCCCCCCCCCCCAATTGGGGCCGTTCTGTTATTTGTATTCCGGATATCGATCTGGTCTACGTCATTTCATTTCTTGATAACTTCTACGGTCTTACTCGCTGTCCCGTTAAAAGCTAGATAAGTGGAGTTGTCACCAGAAGGAGGCCGCAGCCTCCGATCTTCCTTCTCAATTACCTGATCTCCCGCACTATTTCTTACTGTCACCGTCTTCTTTAATCTTCCCCCCCCCTTTCCCCTTCCTGATTTGCATAAAAAAGAGCATGTTAGAGCCACCCGGCTACTTTTCTGACAATGCTGTTCACCTGGATCTAAATCTCGCCCGGGAAGAGAGATATGCAACGGCAATGACGGGCGTTCTGACGACCTGGAAGTGATTACGACTTACACGTTCTCCGGCCGGCTATCAATCGTCTCCTTATTTACCTCGGCGTTATGTAGGCGTCGCTGCTGCTTGCAGAGAATGAAGATTTCTGGCTGCTGTTTAACGAAGTTGGGAGAAAGCGACAGTGCCTAGTGGAAGTGTTATTGTCAGGAGACCTGTCTTTTGACATTGTCGTTGAAGTTTTAAACGAAGTTCTCTGGATTTATATCTCCTCATTTTCCCTCTTTCTTTTTTGGTTATAAAACAAGCATGCTCATTCGCAATATTGATTTTTATCTTCGTTTCCTCTCGATGAAAGTTTTAATTATGAATTAACAGTAGCTCTTCCAACTTCAATATACAGAATCATCACTAATGATACTTTGAGCAGAGGATTTATTTTAGCACACATTTTCGTACCTAATGGTTAGTACTAGCATCAGTTAACGAATACCTATTACTACCTATTTGTTGCACCATAATAAGTCCTTCACCCCCGTCTTCGCCAATCTATCTTGCAAGCACGTATCGAGTGATTTTCTTCAGCCGGATTGGGATGGGTAAAGACAATACCTCTGTGAACTCAAACACGGCATATGTTTACAGACGTGACCATACATCTTCTACGCGACTTTTGGTACGGGTCATAGCAATGGCAGAATAGATGGTTGTCTAGGAAATGACTTCGCACGTGCCTGCCGTTGCCAGGGAGTTTTTAATCCTTTGCGTGCTTGCCCTGCAACCACCAGAGTTGTCAGGCGTTGCCCAACTGAGTACATAGACACCGATTAGCCTCGTTATAATCTGCATTTTTTTCCCCTTCTGTCTTTCTTTCTTTATGGAAACTGGTATAGAAGACACCCCTGGAAGCAGACAGTAGTGTCACTAATGCGTCACCAAGGGAATATTCCCAACATTACGTGCACTCAACGTTCACATGAATATGAAATAACTGTTGTGAAATTCTTTTGCAATTTGTATTGCTCCGTGGTGCTAATGGTTGTAAAGCGTTGTGTTTATAACAATATGTACACAAAAATGTTGGCTGCTTACTTTCTTCCATAGCTTTATGAGAATAAGCGATTTGCATGTTCGTCTGAAATATGTCTGTATCGCATGTTATACATCAGTTTATTGGATTTAGTTCTTCTTTTTTTTATTTTTTTAACATAGAATATGATTGTTCGATGTGAGAAAAAATCGAGTACTTAAAAATCATGAAAATATCCGAGATTTTTTGAACTTAATCTTATTTATTGTGCTTATCGATAGTTTCCTAGAACAGCAATATGAACTCAAGAATCCAAAAACCTGCTTTAATATTCATGAAATATTGCCTACATTATAATTTTCTTCTTTGATAGAGTATGGATATTTTAAAAATCTTTTTCATTTGTGATCTTCATTTATTTTAGTGTAAGATATGAAAGAACTGAATGGTTTCTAGGTTTGTTCATTTATTTATTTTTCTTACGATGATCATATGTAGCATTTATTTCATTTTTAAGAAATA
Source organism: Typopeltis vanoorti (assembly GCF_054136105.1). Taxonomy (NCBI): domain Eukaryota; kingdom Metazoa; phylum Arthropoda; class Arachnida; order Uropygi; family Thelyphonidae; genus Typopeltis; species Typopeltis vanoorti. The sequence goes on along the minus strand of NC_143555.1, from coordinate 59,659,810 downwards.
ATGCAATAAATAACTGAAAACGAGGTCAGCTGCTTCTGTATTCTCGCTTGATCGGTTCCAGTTTCTCTATCTACGTACCTGATGGTGAACCAGTAAATACCGGCTAACACCACGTTGTCATGAAATTCTCAGTAATAGATAAGTTTTTCTCTTTAGAAGTTAGTACTCTATAACAGTGTGCGCCGTGGATGATTTTATTCAGGAACTGTGACGCGTATGCGTTCTTCGAGCCTCCGTAGCTCAGTCGATATAGACAAAGCACTGTGGTCGGAAAAGACCTGGGTTCGATTTCCGTCCATGACGTGTGGACCTTTTATCTGGTTTCTTTCGACTAAAGGTGAGTTAGCCGGTCTTATACGGGGGTAGTTTTTTTTTTTTTTTTTTTTTTTTAATCCAGAAACTCGAGTTTTTCGTCTCCCAGAACAAGCTAACGGGCCTAGTGAACACACACGCATGGATCTACAGTCATTAAGCCTTTCCCTTAGGCGATGCAGCAGAAGAGTGACGAGCCGGTTGCATTAATTCGTCGTAAGTCCCGCACTCGACTCGTCCTAAGGGACGGATGATAAGGATAGGATAGATATGTTCTTCTTACCAGAGATATCATCTTGCTTTTTTTTTTTCATTGTAAAGATCGCATACATGTTTTCTCCTCTCTTTTCAAAATATTTCTTATACATTTTTATTATTTATGTTTTATTAATACTAGACCTGTCATGGATAGAAAATTCCCCGTTATGGCATTCCGAACGAGTATCGTACCTTTGATAAAGTTGGATGTAATTGATACTGGAGAAATCGTCGAAAGATGTGTGTGTTTATTTCGATATGCTAACATCAGATAATAAGCAGCTGTATTTCAAATGCGAATTATTGTCAAATGAAGAATTTAATATTCTCTTAATAAGAAAGCTACTCTAATTCTCGCGTTCCATATTACAGTTTTTGTATTAAAAAATATTCTTTAAAGGCCTGAGTAAAGATCTAAATAAATAGCATGTGTTATTACAAATCCGATGTCAGATAAAAGAAGAAACTGAAATAAATATATGAACTAACATTGCAGGCATTTAAAGCAATACGAGAAATTTTATGAGAAAGAACAGCGAAGTTACTTTTTTTTTCCCCTTTATTAAAATATATTTTTAGAATAACGAATGCAGCTTCTTTTCTAATCGATGTTTTATATTAAATTCAACAAAAAGAAACGCATTCAATTCGTTTAGGGATATTTATTTTCGGGTTAAATGCATTAAAGGTAAGATATTCATTTATAGTGCCGTTCTGATAGTTGTGTATCCCTGAGCGTGCGTGTTATTTCATTTGCATGAATATATATTCCTGATCTCGAAGGAAAAGAAAGAAAGAAAAAAAAGAAATGCAAAAAAAAAACTACCTTAATAAAGATAAACTGGTACCGAGAGAAAATAAAAGAGGAGGAAGAAACGAAAATGCGGATAAGGGATGAAAAATGCGAAAGAAGTGCAAAATTAAAGTCATCCACTTTTATTGAGCTCCTTTTCTTTCGAAATCTTTAATTTTCTTTCATATTTAATAAAATAGCTTACAATGCTTATCTTAAAATATAACCCCCCCCCTTCAATATATTGATACACGTACTATGTTAATACGTTTTTCAGGGATCTCGACATGTGCTTTAATGCCGAGAAATAGCACGGTAATTTCATCTTAATTAGTAGAAGCGGAGCTGATAATTAAGTTCCGCAGTTGAATTCTATAGGTTCCGGTAATTGACAATCCGCAATTTTTAATAGTCACGCCACACAAAATGCGCAGTTATTGAAAGTTATTAGAAAATTCGTTTTTTTGAACAATGAATAACTAACTACCTTACAATTATTTAACAAATCTTCGTTAAGGAATTAGTTCCATGTTAATTATATATGTGGTATTAAGGTTTTCTTTTACAAACTCATCCAGTGTGTCATTGATTTAGTGAGTACTTGAATACCCACTCCTAAACCTGCACTCTGAAGGATACGCTAATGAATTAAGTGGCTTAGAAAGTTGAGTGACATTTAATTTTCTCAACACATTTTTTAAAAAATTTAATCTTGAATTTTAGCTACATAATAATAGTGCTGGGAGGATAGAGAATTTGCGCGATGGCTGCTATCTAATTGTGACTTGTTCTAAATATAGAAGATAACGCACGTGTTCGGGAAATAAGGGAAATATCATTGTCTTCATTTACGCATGATGCTTCTTCATCAATATAAATGATAAAAGTTCAGCATACGAATAAGATATTTCAAAGCAAACAATTCTACGAACCGTTTCTATAGTTACGCTTCATCCTTGAATACGATGTAATTTTCTTTTCTTTCCTTAAAGCTAATTGATGTATGCTCGAGTATGAACGAAAACAAAGAGGACCTAACAAGTTTATTAATGTTTCAACGCATACCAGAGATACCATCTTACTTCTTTTTTTTTTTTTTCCATTGTTGCTTGGCATATTTTTCCGTGACATCTTCACCGTTTATAGCTGTGCGCTTTTAGTCATTGTTGCTGTGGTAGTTAGAATGAGAATCCTTTTATTCTTCTGTTTCGCATTTCATTTCTATTGTTATAAATCCTCTAGAGAGAAAAGCAAATATTGGATTTTTAAAGTGTATTTTTTCGGATACATTAAAATATACTACAGCTTAATATGAACATATGTGATAGTTAATTATTCTATTCTTAGTATTGTGAACATATTTCTGAAATTTTAAATTAATTCATAAGAGTAGTTAGACAGCCACTCCACTTCTATAATTTAAAATTTTCAAAGTCCATGAATACAATAATTAAGTATCCACCATTTTCCTCATATTCGCGACGTCAGCTTGGTTAATCTTGATAACGAAATGCTAGAAACTGTGAACTAATGGTGGCTTGCACAACATAACCTTTCACTTCGGTCAAGGCATTTTTTTGTCGTCTCAATGACGTGTGGTCGAGGAGTTCCTTGAAGGAACAATTGGAAGGAGCAGCATTTTTCTCTTCTTTAATAGAAGTAATCATTCACCGTCACCAAAATGAATCCTATTTCCGGCTGTTAAATCGAGACTGTTTCATCCTAGAGCCATTTCCGGTATGGAATCACGCAGCACTGTGCAACTGTATATTACATTCTCAGAGTTTTAAGATAAGTACTGCAAAATGAACGAATTCCCCCCCCCCCGTACACAGTGATCACACGGTTTGCTAATGAACTGGAAATCTCCACCTGTCTCTCTAGTGTTTCGACGGACTTTGCAATCACATTGGCTAGAAGTACATGCAAAGATTTATGTCGTGGTGGCTGTAATGTCGCTTTTCTAACAACTCTGGAAATTGCTTTTCGTAATGTACTTTGACCGTTGCTGATAAGCTAGAATTAACCTGTGTGTTGTGATATATTGTATTTGTTAAATTTATCATGCGAAATGAGAACAAGCATCTTCCATATTTTATGTATTAACAAGCTCTTACGTTTATTTTAGTAGAAAAAAGAAAAAAGTATACACAGCGAAAGAATTGGAGGAGGGTGCGCGCGCACTTGTGCTTAGGTTGTACAGTATAATGTACGCGATCGTAATCCATTGTTACATTATGATAATATAAAATACATTATATTCAAATTGTTTTCTAGTTATCCATAATTCAGGACTAAAATATTTATACGTCAACGTTAGTTTCAATTAGAAAATACACACCACAAATGTGTAGCACTTTGCAGGCAAATGTGTTTTATCAGCGCTGATAAAACACATTTGAAAATGCAAATGGCTTATGAAATTTGCGACAAGGATGTTCCAGAGAAGTATACAATAGTAATAATCCGCGGTACTTAAACCACAACATTGTCCTGTTTTTACTCCTTTTTTATTTAGTTTTTCCTTCAAGAAAGATCTCGCTTTAGCTCTCTTTACATTTGATGATATTCAGATCCCCATGTAAAATCAAATGTATTTTCTTTGCGGACTGCCATACATCTGTAATCTTTTCTGGGACTAGCCCGTTACATCCATATCCTCATCATACAAAGGAAAACGTGGCATTCTTTTCTGTTTAAGCTACTACTTTTCCTATGTACGACTGACAACCTTGCACAAATACCAAATTCCTGTCTAGTTGGTTTAGTTGCTTTGCCCGTAATTTCAAAACCAAACCCAAGATTTGTCCATAGAATACATACCCTTATATTTGTAGTGCCACACCTCCTCGAAATTCCTTGATGCAATCCAGAAGACTTTCCGGTTAATAAATGACTCCTCTGTCTCTTTTTTTCCCTATTTACTTACTTCATCCCCTTTCTTACAAGACGTTCTTCTTCTGTCTTCCTTTTCCATAGGTATTTTCATTAAGTTGTTCTACCCACCTGAAATTCTCCGTCATTGTTTTGGCTTACTGTTTTGGAATCAGCCGAGGCAAACAGACCAGTGTATTATGTCTGATAACTGTGTGTATCTTCTAGACGATTTATCTGTTTTGGGGATGAAAAAATCGAGTTTCGGTGGGAAAATCCGCCACCTCGAACGAGATCAGCTAACGCAGCTTCAGTTTCAAAGTACTGATGAAGATTTTTTATTTTTTTTACGCTGTAGACAGGATTCGAACTTAGGTGTTCCCAACCGAATGGCGTTATCGATATCGACATCGATTGAGCTGCGGGATCAGGTACTAGTCAACGCTTATTCACAGTCCAAATTGAAACGTGGTGAATCAACTCACTCCCGTTCATACGTTTCCTGACAATGGTCAGAGGTCCTGGTTCCAGGACCTGTAACTATTGTTAGGAATTGAGAGAGAGAGAGAAAGAAAGAGGATAACAGATTCTTCTCCCTTCTTCTGGAAACTTAGGTTTTGGAATTAATATTAAAAACATAAAACAAAATAAAATAGGAACAGGATTTATCCTTTTTTAAACTTAGTAAGCACACTGGAATCACTTCTCATTTCCTAAGACGAAGATAGTAGTAGTAATATAGTGTATATTAATCCCTTATTACTGAAAAAGTATATTCTGACTGATTTCCCATACTCCGGAGTGACTTATCTTGTTCGAAGACGCCATTGATCGATTGTGAAAAACAGAAGTTGGAAAAATCTCTAATCCAGAATTATATATTCCATATCCAGATAAGTATGTATGGAATATCACTACTTCGAAATATTGTACTGAATTTCCGAATTATGAATCACTGAAGAACGAAGTTTGTCAGTGAACTTTGTTTATCAGTTTATGTATTTTTGCACTGCTTCTACGATATGAAGAAAGATAATAAATAAAATAAAATTGTGAATGCATATTACAGTACTTTTCTACGACTTCGGTTCCTTTCATAGACTTGTGTTTCAGATAAATGTAATAAGCTCTTTTTGTTTTACCATTCACGCCCTAAGAGATCATTAATGATTTCATCGTAGGTCCCCCTTAAAATTTCTCCGCTAACAATGTGTGCTGTACGTTCATATCACTTACATCAAATGTTTGACTAGCCTTAAAATGCAGGTTTTTTCTTTTTTCATGATTTTATCCTTATTTTGATGGACTATATTTGGAATGACCTGGTTTTGAATCTCATCTAGGACGCCAGGAATCTTTAAAGGGTCTTTTAGGTGAAGGTGAGTCAGCTCTCTCATAGTGGCAGTGTTTTCCTTCCCAGAAAATTGGGTTTCTTTTCACGAATCAAGCAAGCTGGCTTGAGAACACATACATTTAACAGGCATAATAAAATGGCCTCGTAACCTAAGTAACTTTGGCTATAATTCCAAACAATACAACCCAGCTGCGCGATGGGTACACACTGTTAATCATATAAGAGTGAACCTCTATATCTTGCCAGTGAGGATGATGCTTTTTGGTTGGATATACATGGATCTGAATCAAATCTGGGATGCAGTGAATCTTTATAACGTTTTTTTTTTTTTTTCAACTGAAGATGAATTAACCAGTCTCATGAGGCAGGTTTCACTCTGTGAAAACACACACACCTACATAACAAAAAATATCTGATACTGTCAACAAAGCTAGTGAGTGGATAAGACTAAGTCTTCCAGAAATATAACTAATGATTGGGAAAAGCAAAAGAAGATAGTTGCTGTAAAAGCACTTTGTAAAATAACGGAACACCACAATTTCCACTGGTTTATTTAGTTATAATATAGTTAATAACGATCAATAAACGAATTACGTTGAGAACGTCTGAAACATCGTGTCTGGCTGTATTCATTCATTTCTGTATTCTGCAGGCCTCCTAAAAATTAATCAGAACGTCGATGATTACTCACGAATCCCTAGGGCGCATTCCGCTAATTGTTTTTGCTGAAGAATACCAGTTTCCATGGAGTTTTAAAGTTAATGCCTTTAATTTGTGATTGCATTATAGTTCGTCTGTTTTGTCAATCTGCATTAACTTAATTAGATATTTGATATTTTTGCCGTTTACGCGAACATCATTGCTTGTGAAAGATAATTTTTCTTAGCAAGAACACCTGTAGGTTATGCTGTTTGGTGACATTTTTTAACCTGTGACGTTTCTCATGAAACTGTTTTTTTTTCTCTTTGAGATGCAAACGACATTTCTTTTTTCACACGTAATTTGTCTTGCTATTGACTGCACTATCTACCACTTAGTGCATTTATTTATATATTATGTGTAATGAATTTCCATTTCTCGGAAGTGTTTTTGAAACATATGTACCATGGGAAATAAACATACCAGCAGGTTGTATGTTTTAACCTTTCATAATTAAAGTCTCCATTATTTCGGAATATATTAAGTATGCCTTGATTATTATAAAACAGACACGTGTTAGACGATCCTTCCTTCCTGATTTGCGCTTACGGGTAGACCCACACTTCGCCGAATTCGAAACCAAATCTGAAGGAATAGGATCTTAAATCCTGAAGTATCCTAGGCCTGTATATTGCGTATGTTCTTCCGGCCATGTTGCCTGTTTTGAGAGACGAAAAACCCGACTTTCCGGGAGAACAAAAACCTTTTACTTCGTATGAGATTCATATTCATATGTAATTCGCCATTTGATTGAAAACAAAGGTTTCGAACGTCTTCGACGGTGAGTCTTTCCAACCAAATGGCTCGTCTAAACCTACTGAGCTATGGAGGCTGTACATTAGACAATAAAATAATTAATAAAATCAATAAAAATAAATAGATAACCAACTTCTAAAATAATTTAGAAGTTAATTGTCTAAGTATTCTAAGACTGTCACTCTTCTGTTTAATTCCTGGATCGAGAACTAAATTGGCAAATAAAAATAAATTAATTAAATAAATTGTCAAATAAAGTGATGAATCGATAGAGGAGTTTTTTAACAGATGAATTGGCACATGAATTGACTTGCATGCTATTATTGAAAAATTTATAGACAAAATATATTTTTTCTACATACTACAAAACAGTGATATATTAGGAGTAGCCAGGCTCCTCAAATTTAAAGTGGACTCTTTCAGATGGACGTCCATACAACATTCAGCACCATCTGCCGTCAGTAATGCTATGTGCTATGAAAAGGAAATTCATATTTGTTAATTAAGTGGAAAACAGGTGCAACGTCTCTCTCATTCACTTTCTTGTTTTGTCATGGTACTACTTGTTTCAAAGAAGCTCTCGTTGTACCAACGAGTAATAGGTGAGCTCATATGAATGAGGATATGTCGTGTAGTATGTGTTCTAGTTGTTTGCGGAATCGCATTGAATGACAGTTATTGACTGTTATATGTAAAAAGATTTTGTGCAGCTCTTAGAGCTAGCTCATCATAACGCCATTAGTAAGCAAATGGTGATTTAAACGGTGGAACGTCTACAGAATAATAATTAAGCGATTCGATTTTTCAAGCTACCTTTATTATATTTTTTTACACTTTTATTAAACGATAGTATCTTCCTGATTTAATGATAAGTTAATTATGTTAATGCGTCAAGATTAAGAAAAATTAACGGATCTTTGTAACAGGTCCTGGAACTCTCCCAGGGCAAATATTGATCTGAAAAATTTGCAGGCAGTTTTATGTGAGTAATTTCCAAACCCTCTGACTGCGGACAAAGTTAAGTATTTACAAGAATATTCCCAGTTGCGTTCAGCATTGATCTCTGAGAAAAGTTTGAAGAAAAGATCCGATTTATCGACCGCCTTTAATTTAATTGTTCCCAAGAGAAATTGTACCGAAGGGTGTGTCTTAATTTACTAAAAAGTCGATTTCCGTAATTTATTCCATCCAAGCCAAGTTAGCCTTAACTTTTTATTTTATGCATTTAATAAATAAGTAATGAATTCATCATCAGTATTATTTCAGAAAAGTTTTCATGATTTGTTGTGCGAATCGAAACTGAATATTTATACTTAAGATTAGAAAATTTGCTGATTTAGCACTTAACGAATTGAAATGTTTCTAGCAATGGAATTTCAGAAGAAATAAAATAAATCTCAAGCTTTCTTTTCTGGTTTAATGATATTTCACAGAAAATCAATGAAAAATCATGAGCTCTGTGCTCCGGGATGAAAACGAGTAATAACAGTGCGTCATGAGGAGACTAAAAAAATTCGCTGTTGCTACTTTTATCGAATTAAAAACAAGGGATGTTCGTTCTGTCAAGCTCTTTGAATTCGAATGTAGCTAAACTTCCGATTTTAATTGTTTATTCATATTTCCTTTTCGGTTTCCCAATGAAAATGAATACAACACGATTTTTCTCGGTTCTGTGAATTGTCAGGTCATACCCTTTCGTCTGCCAGCTGTCTCTTAGGGTCTCGGTCACCAACAATCGCTACTGCCTTCTTAAGGAAACGGCTTCACTCCGGGCAGGAAATGGCCGTCTTTTATCCGGACATCGCTTCGGCGCACAACTCGGAGACCTATGATGAATTGGATCGCCAGTGTTCGAGGTTGCGTTCTTGAAGATCATTTTTTCACTATCTGACAATCCTGATCATCTTCATTTTAAGATATTTTTATGTTATTTTCTATAATTGGATTAGTCATCACTGTAATGATGATTTACTATGGGGGGGGGGAGGATTAAAATGACGCTTTCTCATTTTCTCATTATGTTTGAGAAATACATAATTATCCAATGTCTTATGGATTACTGATACAGCCACATTATTTATCCGCTACTGTAATTGTTAAGAAAACTTGCATTAATCTTAACCAGTTCACCGATCAGCAACGCAATAGTATTCTTGCAAAGCAGTAGTTGTTACTTTTCCTTCAACAGTTGAATGCTAAACGTCTTAGAATTTTTTATGATGTTTTTATATATAATTTATAATTTCGTGTTGTTCTGTTTATGTAGATTTTCTATTTAAAACAAAATTTCATTGTTTTACAAATTGGTTTGACAAGTGTTTTTAAAAATTCCAGTCTCCATCAACATCTGTTAAATGAGAGCGGCGCTGTTACGGTTGCTGAAACATTTTTTTACGAAAGTTATCCCTTCTCCCTCCCCAAAAAATGCTAAATAGGATAGAAAATTAATTTAATCTAGCGATTGTTGTGGGCTGTTTAGTTTGCGTGAGATAACTAAGGCCATGTATTATGTATGAATGGTCGTAGTTTGTTTTGCGGGAGAAATAGCTCTAGTTTCCGGGACGACCAAATCCCACATCTTCGTACCATGATAAAAAGAAAAAAACGCCGTGATAAATGCTCCTCTCGTACCATGATAGAAATCGAAACTAGAGTCTTTCATCCAATGGCAATGCTGAATCTTAATTTTGTGATTAGTAATACAATTGACTGAAGTTTAAGAGTATCAAAAAATATTGAACTATTGTAATACTTCTTAACTCTTGCAATTGATAATATATCATTGGTATCGCACTTATTGTATTCATTCCAAACGACATTCTAAATGAAATAATAATCCACATTGACTCCAGTTTATTTAAGGTGTCATATTGCCACACTGACAATACAGCTTTCAGCTGATTGAGTTTTTGCACGATTTTAGTGCAATAGTTTATTAATTCCCTTACTAGTGTGTGTGTGTGTGTGTGTGTGTGTGTGTGTGTGTGTGTGTGTGTGTGTGTGTGTGTGTGTGTGTGTGTGTGTGTAAGGGGGGAGGTTTAGAGTAAAGATGAAATCAGTTTCAGAGTTAACTGAAAGCTGAATATATATGACACAAGAAAAAAAAAGTCACACTTATCGCTAGTCAGACAACATTTTATTTTTTTTTAAACTTTTATGTTAAAATTACTTGAATAGAATTACTTGTACGGTTCGTTTTCATTTTAATCTTCCCGCTAGCATTTGATATGCTCTGACCTAACACCGTACACTGTGTCATCAAGACAAAGAAAAGATAGCGTGAAAATATTATGTTGTGCTTTGTTTAACAAACCTTTATTTATATTCACTTTAATCGTTTACAATTGGATTTTAGAGTGATTGTTTGATCAAGATCTCCTAAACTGTGAGAAACTACCATATTCGATCTACTGCTTCCTCTTATCTTAACTTTAATGTAAGTCTGGGTCTTCTTAGACCCTCTTGTGACCTTGTATTGCGCGACAGCGGTTTTCATAGTTACAAACTGATTATCCGTCTGAAATTCAGTCTCCAATTCTCAGTAGGACTTACGTTTGCAATAATAAGAAACAGCGCAGAATAAGTCTTTCGAAAACACAACAATATATTAAGTTATAGGGATAATAAATCCCTCATTATTTTAAAGCCGGATACGAAACTCGGAGATCGAAATCTAAGAGTTTCATGCCGAAGAACTATAGGCGAGTTCAAGCGTAAGTCAACACCTGGGTAATACAACACTAGGACAACTCGGAGCAAGCCCCATCACTATCCTTAATATTTTCTCATAATGTAAAACGCAGCTCCTAGGAGATGTATTACTGTTTTACATTATGAGGAGAGGTCACTACCTAGACCGGTTTCACTTAAACCTTGGTATTCTAGGTCTACCTACTCACTGATGAGACCTCAATAAAGGTCGAAACCGGTCTGGGTAGTGACCTCTCCTCATAATGTAAAACAGTAATACATCTCCTAGGAGCTGCGTTTTACATTATGAGAAAATATTAAGGATAGTGATAGAACTTGCTCCACCTTTCCTCCGAGTTGTCCTAGTGTTGTACTACCCAGGTGTTGACTTACGCTTGAACTCGCCTATAGTTCTTCGGCATGAAACTCTTAGATTTCGATCTCCGAGTTTCGTATCCAGCTTTAAAATAATGAGGGAATTATTATCCCCTTAACTTAATTTACTCCGCCTAAAAAATAGCCTCTTGGCTTTTTATCACACCAATATATTACTTCAGCTATGGACAACTAAACGTTGGGAATGGATATTAAAAAAATATTAAAGTAATTGGATCCGAAAAACGCTGTTTAGTAGGTCTCTGGTTAAAAGTAACATTCGTAATGTAGCATGCCCAATATATTGGAAACATCATATTTAGTGCATATGATGTTTCTATATTCACTTATTTCCACTATTACGGTTTGGCACCATAAACAAAATAAAAAGTTTGCATTTAAATTAAAGAACTTAAAGACTTCTTCTTGTGTAATTGAAATGGTGACATCGATACGTGACTGGCGTGATGTGTGGATTATTCATCTTTCTAAAAAGCTGTCTACATTTCTTTATTTGAAATAGGTCCTTTAGTTTCTGCGCTTGCAGTTTTATTCTTTGTGATCAGAGAGTTCCGCTAATGGTTGTTTTTAAAGTTTTCTTGCAGTTTTTCGATTTAGAGATATGCTCCACTGCCATCTCTCAGTGTTTTAAATCCTTAAATGCGTACAGTAAATAAAACCATCTATAATACTCTCGTGTGTCGTTTCTTTTATGTACGTGAGCGATTTAGGCATTTCAGAGGCGGTTTCCCAACGAGAAATGAATTTGTAATACTCGAATCACTGATGTAGGTATTAACAATGATAAGTAAATTTAGTACTTACACGAGTTGTACCTTCACATATTCAACGAAATTAAATTCCCATTATTTTATTTTATTTTTTAAAAAAAGCCATTTTTTTCTCTCCTTTTTCAAAAAAAAAAAAAAGACTAAACTGTGTACACTTCCGAATTCCAAAACACAATTCCATGTTCTTGTTAAATAGAAAGTTGTTTTTCTATGCAAGTTTTTATGATTCTTTGTAGATATTGCCGATTACCAATTATGACGCTTCACCCAACAGTTCTCTTTGTAGAAACGATTATCGAGTTTCTGGTCGATTTTCCACCTTATATGTAATTTGAAATAATTGTGTTTACTGCCTGCCAACTCGAAGGTCTGAAGTATAAAATATTGAACCATTATCCATGTTACGCGGGATCTTGTTTGTACATTGGAAATCTGTAATAAGGACCTCCCATAAGTCGAATATTTGCGATATTGATTAAGTTATCTTCATAAAGATGACAACTCTTAAAAGGCTCCGAAAATAGATGCACTTGTCGCATCTGTTTATTAATAAAAGTGGAAATTACTTTTAGAATGATAAAATTATTCATAATGTTTGAAATAATAAAATACGTCATATTATAGTGTAAACGCTGTATAAGTTTTAATTATATTGTGGGCTATATTTACATGGACGATGAACAGTGATAACATTTATATTTCCTTCTTTTTAAAACCTCTCATAACCAATATTTGAAAAAGATAACTATTTATTAATTGAGCTCTTGTTGTATGCAGCAAGATATTTAGATTATCTTGCATTCTTCTTCTTCTTCCTATAATTCTACAGTCTAAATGTGTTGCCTCCAACCCTGCCCTATCGAAAACCTTACTTCTCCAGTTTGGACATGTTGCTATCTTGACTAATGATGTTTATCCATCTTGTTCTAGGTTTTCCTTTTGATCTTTTACCAAGAATTTTACTATTTATAGTATTCTTAAGAATACTGTCATTTTCCATGCAAAAAAAACATGTCATGTTAACTGCAACTTTTTGAACTTAATTAAATTATATATCGTAGGGCCTTTATAGAGCTGATATATAACCATGGTTTTAATCCTGAAGAGGCCATTATCATTCACCAGGCTAAATATTTTTCTATGGATTTTCCTCTCAAAATCTGAAATCAGATTCTCCAATCCTTCCGTAAATATCCAGGTTTTACATCAGTAGGTAAAAAATGGACGAATTGTCAATTTATATATTTGTACTATGGTCTTCCAATGGATATCTTTTGGGCTTAATACACATGAGAGAGAAGAAAATCCTAAATTCTCGATTTTTCTTTTTTTATTCAATTCCGCTTCTGTCATTTCATCTGGTTTGTTTGTGATCATCTCCTAAATATTTAAATTATTTCAGTTTTTCTGTTTCGCGTTAACTTGTAAGTTAATCATTATTTCGGTTTATTGTTATTAATTTTAGCTCTAACATGTATGATAATTTTTATATTTCCAAATATGTTTTTTCTGCTTTCTGTTTTTTTTTTTTCGTGACATGATGTCATCTGCGTATTATACAGTGTGTACTGATTTATTTAGAGTCTTAGTATTCTAATGGAACTATTGCATGACGAACTCCAAATGTAAATTAAAAACTCTTGGAGCTAGTCTGTCTCCTTGATTTACTCCGTAAGTTATTGGAAATGGGTCTGTTAAATCACTTGTATTTTAACCAGTGCTTCTGAATTTTCCATTGTTAATCTTGTAAGTCTTACTAGATTATCTGGTATTCCAAAGGACATCATAATCTTATATCATTTTTCTCTGTCAATGCTGTCATGTGCTTGTTGGAAATCAACAAAAATCTGATGAATATTTATATCAAGTTCCAGAATATCTGTAATAATTTTAAACTATATGTATCTGATTAGTTGTATAATTGCCTTTATGGAGTAGACACCAATTCCATAAGTGGGGTTCTGTTCTTTAAAATAGAAGTAAATTCGTATATTTTGACTTCTAGTTTTCACTCCTGCTTTTAACAACTCTGCGGGAATTTTATCTCTTCCTGGAGATTGGTTCTTCATGAATGAATGTACTATGTATATTGTTAAATTCTTTCTTTGATGGTCGCTCTACAGATTCTTCTTCTACAGTAGTAGTAGTAGTAGTAGTAGTAGTTAGTATATTGAGTTGCAGAATGTGTTGCATCCCAAGGAAAATTCACATTTTGTTTATTTGATCAGTTTGCCCTGCTGTGAAATTGAAATAGACCAGGGATTAAGACGGACTTGTCTTCAGCTTTGTCGAGTTCATCATTAGATTAATAATTCCTGTTGATATTATCGCTCCCTAATAGCTTCCAGAAGACACTCACTTGGCATTGTGAAATAATTTAAATTCCTTTTTATGTACTCTTTAACGACTATTGAATTATCTAACTAAAGCGAAGAATAAACTTTCTTTCCTAACTGCATATACAAAAAAGTCGCAGCTTCTTCTCCCTTCTCTGACAGACCATCATTTGACATGGCATCTTAACATTTATGCTATGAAACTTAACCGGATAAGATAGCTTACTCAGTCACGTATACAGCATATTCGAATTACGTTATTGCCATGATTGGACCTTTCCTAGATCAAATTTGAACCAGCAAATCCTGGTAATCATTTTTTTTTACGTGCAGAGACAAGAAAAGTGAGCATCATACTATATATTTTGTATACATATAAGGGTGAATTAGATTTAATTTGGATATTTATAAATTAGATATATATAAATGGAATTATTTCCATTTATATATATATATATATATATATATATCGGAAATAACCTAATATATAGTTCTGTTTTTATCGTGTATGTTTAATATTGATTGAGGTAATGGCAATGCAATACATAATACTTTATGCAAAATACAGAACTGGAAATTTTAAGCAGTCTTAAGTATCGCTTATTATGCTACGTCAAGACTTAACAGTGCAAAGACCTTCACAAAAAATGTCGGTTTATATCTCGGAGAGAGAAAGTAATTCAAATTCCCGTAGTACCTCTTAAACCAAGCACTTCAAACTACTCTTATTACAAGAATCATTACTGTCAAAATTCGACCTGCTGTAATTCCAGTTCAAAGTTAAATATTATCGGTCTGCTGATTTTATTCGATAGAAATTTTAAATAGGATGCAACCTGCGCCAAATTTTAAGGATTAAATCTGATTAATGAACGAACTAAAGCATTTTGAATGCAACTGCAAATTGCCTGGTTAACTGATTAAATTAAATGAGAAGTTTACTGGAGTGCACTTCCTCTGCATAAGACAGAGAATAGAAGGGTGCGAACTTCTATACGTCGCACTGCTTAACCTGTTTTTGACCAGAATTAGAATATAGTGGTTTCCGATCTCATGCCAGTTTCCGTACACTCGAACAAAAATAGAGAACGGAGTTATGAAGGAAAGGGGGGGAAGAGAGAGAGAGAGAGAGAGAGAAATATTCCCGTTCATCCGAATTTGATCGGTTATTCCTCAGTTGTTTTACCTGCATCTTTTAAAAATAAGTGAGAGAGAGAGAGAGAAAAATTCCCATTCATCCGAATTTGATCGGTTATTCCTCAGTTGTTTTACCTGCATCTTTTAAAAATAAGTGAACATCATCATCTTCAGCCATTTTATGTCTCCATTCAGTTCTATCCTTCTAAACATATTGTTTAGCAGGATAGGACGGAATTCTTTTCTATGCCACTGAGTTCCAGCCATCTCTTTAATCTAATCCTATCACCGTCTCTTTAGTCTTCCTGTAGCACTTTTTACCATCAGGAATATCCTTCAGATACCAGCTTCGTCCATTTTTGAGTGTTACTTCTTGAAATAACATTTGACCATTGATATTTGGATCTTTTAATGGCTGTTTAATGTCTTTCACCCTAGTCAGAGTTTTGACCCATGTGTTGCTCTTTCTATCTAGAATAGTAATAGTAATGATCTTTCCATTTTTCCCTCTGTGTAATCCTCAACTTGTTGGTCAAGGTTTTAGTCTAAGTCCATATTTCACTTCCATATCATGACCGGAAGTACACAACTATCGAATATTTTTCTTTTAAGGCAGATTGGGAAGTTTCCTTTGGGTGCTTCACGGTGTTTTCCAAAGGCTATCCAACCAAGTTGAATTCTACTTTTAATTTATTCTTCACAGCCTCCGTCTATTCCGATCTTTTGTTCTAGATAGACATAGGAGGCTACTGGGGTTCCATTTGTACTGTCTTTCTGGTGATATGTTTATTATATCTAAAATGCAGAAAATATATTTAAATACTTTCTGCATTCAATTCACATGATTACTTGTTGAAGTTCTTCTGCAGAGTTTCCTAAAAGAACAATGTGATCATCAAATCGTAGGTGATTTAGTTCTTTCCCAGTAACTATAATTCCTCTGTTTTTCCAATCCAGATTTTTGAAAATATCTTTTAGGGATGCTGTAAATAGTTTAGGTGAAATGGCATCTCACTGTCTAACTCCCCCTTTTTTATAAGAAATTTCATATTTGTTCCTGGTTTCATAAATGCACTTGAAATGTTTTATATAAGTATATTAATCTTTTTCAATTCCTTGATATTTTTAGGGTTTATAAAATAGCTAACAGTGAGACTGAATCAAATTTCCTTTTCAAAACCAATAAATGCCAGACCTAAGAGTTTTTGGTATTCATTTGTCTTATTATATATACAGTATATGATTAGTAGTGCATTTTTTCTGAATCCTGCTTGTTTTTGAGATTGGCAAAAATCTAGCTAGTTTTGTATTCTGTTGCTAATGATTTTTGTGAAAATTTTGTATATTGTTGAAATAAGGCTGATAGGGCGATAATTTTTAATATCTTCTCTGCCTTCCTCTTTAAAAATTATAATAAGGATAGCATTATTCCAACTCTTTGATATTCTCTTCTGTCTTAGGCAGGATGTATAAATTTTTTTTTAATATAGTCATGACTGGTTCACCACTTGCTTTCAGAACTTCTATCGGTATCTCATCATCACCTGGTGTCTTTCTACTACTCATGCTACCCACTGTATACTGAACTTCTTTTAAAACATCAGTGCATATTTCCTCCTCTTTTATTTGGGACATTATATATTTGTTTTCATATTGGTTTGTCTTCTCTCTCTCTCTCTCTTAGAAGTTTTAGGTTTTCTTCGGATAATTTTCTTTCGTCCTTTTTTTTTTTTGGTTAATTCCACCAATTTCTCTGGCATTATTTAGTAGATTCTTCGTGATTATTTGGTAGTTTTTTTTTTATCCAAGTCGTTATTCATATCAATATTTTACAACTTTTTTCTATCTCTTTCTGGAAGAACTCTTCAGTTTTTTCTCCAGATTTGGTAAACCAATAAATAATCTTTGACTTTTATTCAGTTTCTGTCTTTCCCGTCTTTTGTCAATAAAAATTTTTGTCTCACTAATCTGTGGTCACCTTAATTGGGATTATTTATTATATCTGTGTCTTGGACGATATATTTTCTGTTGGTTAAAATACAGTCTCTTTCAATAAAGAGTATGGGCTTCGCCATGTCCATTTTTTAAAGAAAGTATTAAATATATAGCGACCCTTTCCTTTTAGCAACTTCAATATCAAGCGTTCTCCATCTTATTCCTCTGGCCTACTCTATATTTTCCAATTGGTGCTAGATGTGCATCTCTTACACCTACTTTATCATTGAAGTCTCCCATTAAGATCGTAAAGAATGTATCATTCTTATTTAATAGTTTGTCTAATGTTTCCTAAAATGCATCTATTTCTTCGTTTGTGTGGTCTGAGGTTGGTGCATAAAAAACTTGTATAATTCTTGATTTATAACGTCTATTTATATTAAGGTAAAGTTCTGCTATCATGTTTGCGACGTATTTTATCTTTTGTATTTGATCTTTTATGGAGAGTTGAATTGGGAAGCCAGTTCCTCCCTGTGATCTGAGATTGTGACCATAATTACAGAGTAGATGTCTATTCTTTAAATCGATACTATTTTTACCAAGTCTCCAAGTTTCACTGTGTCTGATGTCCCATTTTATTTTTTCTGCTTCCAGTAATAATTATACCAGTCTGGTTTGTTCTAATAATAATGTACATTTGTAGGTACGCACGTATAACTTTATTATATTATTCTTTCTATCAGATTTATATTTTCTGTTGTTCTTAGTCTGTTGATAGTGTTTCTCAAAACACTTAAAAATATAGTGAGCGAAATGCCGAGGAAACGGACGGTTGGTTGCCATTTAGAGCCGGAAATTTGTCTGGTATTAATGTTAAAACATTAATACCAAGCAAATTTCCGACTCTAAATGGCAATCAACCGTCCGATTTATTTGTGAGAATAAGAGGGAATAAGAGAAAATTCGTGAGAATAAGAGGGGGAAAGTTCTGATAAACTTCTTATGTATCTTAAACGAAAAAGAACAAATTACTATAATTTGATGAAACATGGGGGTTTAAGGGTTTTAAGATATGTTCTTTCTTATGGTTATATCAGTTGCTTTAATATCATTTTTGTTCTAGGTGTTTATCGGAACTTTCCAGGTCGTTCCTCGTATATCCAAACAGTGCATAACATCATACCACTAATTAATTATTTAAAATAATCTCAGTCAAGTAGCCTTTCTAAAGTACATCCAACTTCCTGTTCAGTATTTTGGCTCACTATATTAATTTTTTTAGTTTAGTTGACGAGTCTTGAGTTGTAATTTTTGGTAATGGTTTTAATTATCAATGTAACCTCAGCGAGCCAGTTACTTTCGTCTGCATTTTACTCACCAACATTAAGCCTTTAAATAATTCGAAAACGAAGTGGCCTTTGTGTGTATTTTGAACATTTATTGGTTTTAAATTTGCTTGTTCGTTTTCCACGAGATTAAGGTAATACTTTTTTTCCCTGCTCAAATATGGTATTACGTTGTCTTGTGTTATTTAGGATAAGTGCGGTGTGCTCTTTCGTTGATAACTTCATTATGTTTTTTACTAAACGTGTAACCCTGGGCTGTTTCTTTCAAAGTTCATGGCAATCGTATTACACAAAGTGGTTACAAACATAAGCAGTTCAAAGGGTAATTCAGAAAGTAAAGAGCTACGAGATCCTCACATCGTCCTTTCACGCTACTTTAAATTGCATAACACATTATCTTTTTTTTTTTTTTTTTTTTGAAGTAGATATAACTGAGGCGTCTTTACACAGATGTTTAATAGAACGTGTAAGAGCATTGTGACTCCTACGCACAGAAAAGATTGTAAACCTATAGTACATTAGTAGAGTAGGTGGGCTGAAATATACGACTAAAGTGTGAAGCCTAAAAAATACGTTATGGAGTTTTATAAAACTAAAAGATTTCTTCCATGGTCGTTGCTAACGCGGACTTTGTTTCAACATTCTTATACTCAGTTTTTTGCATACATATTTTTTTCTTCGCGAGCAGAAGATATTTCAACAGTCTTCTTTGATCTCCTCTATAGATGAACTTTATTTTTACGAAGAAGGAAAATTTTCAGGAAAGAAGCCCTGTCAGTACTAAAAACATGTGATAATCTCAAGCATTGTAAGAAATCTTGTCAAAGAAGGTTTTTCTTGCTTTCTTTGAACGTGTGACATTACTCAAAAACGGATGTGGGGTCTAGTCGCAATTCCTATGTCTTTTTTGGTCATTTGGTAATATTTTGTTATTTTAAAGTCCAATTTTAAATGATTTTTTTTTGTTTCGTATTAAATTCAACATTTTATTGGGACGAAACTACTTGACATTGCATATAGAAAAACTAATGAAAGCTTCATGTTTGGTCTATTTTTCAATCTTTTCTTGTAAATGCTGAGCTTAATATTTGCTGGATTAAAGAAAAATCATTCTAAGAACAGTGTGTGTGTGTGTGCGCACGTGCGCGCCTTTAATCCGATTGTTACTCTCAATCTTCAGCTGTCGAAATAGCATTAAATTCAACATCTACTGTCAATATTTATGACAGCAGAAACACTTTTTTTTATTATGCTCTGCATAAACAAATATAAGTGTTTATTTTTAGTTTCTCCTCAAAACAAATGCTTTCTAAAAACAAGTTGAAAAATTGGAAACAACTGTTGTTGAAAAGTTGGTTATGGTTGATTATTACTGAAAGTAAGTCTTGAGAATAATATGAAAATATTATTTCTAAAATATGCTATTAACAACTTTGAATTAGTCAGTTAGTTTGGCCATTATTAGTGAACTTAGTTTCTCTCTCCATTTATAATGTGCTAAATGTTATTTAATCTTGTTCCAGTTTGAATTTTTGAGAGAGAGAGAGAGAGAGAGAGAGAGAGATCATTTATTCAGTTTTGTGTATGAAAATATATTCTTCTGATCTCTCCATTTCTCTCTCCCTTTTGTTCCATTGAATAGTAGATCTTGTAGTCTTGATCCATTCTTCATGTTTATAGGCAAGAGCTGAGTGCCATGGTGCATAGCATAAAGTCTCGGTACTGATGTAACTATGAAATATATATCTGAAGTAATGTGCATACCTCTAGTGTGCGTGTGTGCGTGTATGAGAGAGAGAGAGAGAGAACTTGGGACACTTTACTTTGTAAATTATATACAGTATATGGAATGAGAAAGCAATAAAACAGTTGCAAAATTCAGAGTTTTCGTATAAATGATTTCCATCGGGAATAAAAGTTTAAATTAGTCCTATTAGTCAGTTGTGTCCCTCTATGCTATTATGTTATTTGCCTTTCCTCATGCATATTTTAACATCTGTTGCCAAGGGAGCCTGCGGATATCGTGGGCGGTGTTGTGCTGTCCTGAAAATTGCAGTCTCTGGAGTTATTTATGCACTTGTTTAGGCCAATTATTTTCTCGCTTTTACCTTCTTCTTCTGTATTGTTATTCGAGCAAGAAGTGAATTGTTACCTGTAGACATTTTGGAGCAAAAATAAATAAATAAATAAATAAAATACTGAATGGAATGAAAGAAGAGAATGGATACATCAGGATGATAAATGATTTCAAACATTTTTATTCTTCTGAGATATATGTGAACCACTTCAAGTGGAAACTACATAGAATAAGGTAAAACTTTTTTTTTAACTTCTTTTTCCTATGTACTCTTCACCTGCATGAATCTTTCACTTTTGATGTTTACTTGCAGTAAACCATAAAATTTAAGCTGTCGAATTGATAAATATAAATAACCCGAGATTCCAGTTAGGTTCAAAGAATGTCTCTCTTATATTGAATTCTTCGGGTTTATTTTACTAATTCAGAAACTGAAAGAAAAAAAATGTCTAGATAGTTTTGATGACATTGAATGTAATAATATTTGATTTGCAGATTTATAAATCAAATATACTTCTTGGCCTTCTTCTTTTTTGCTTTAAAAACAAAACAGGAAATTAGAAAAAATACAATTTTATTCTTTCTAATGCGTTCAGTTTGACTATTTTATATTTGGAAAGTCGCTTTACACCTCAGATTGAGCAATAACCACATTGTCGGTGGCAATAAAATTGAAACAGTTCTGATTAAAGCATGTTCAAATTCATATTTAATCTGCACGTCCTTGTCGGAGATACACCAAACTTTGGATGGTTCACAGAAAAACAGGCGTATCAAAATTAAAAATAAATTTTAAAAAAGTCGACCAAGTTTTAGATTAATTTAATTGATAGCTCATAAAATGCTACGAGTTCTCTATGAAAAAACTATTTTTAGATAAAAGCCTTGAAATAACATGAAAGAAAAGTGTGCTCCAGAAAATAAGTAGTGCTTCGAAAGCCTTGATTCATTTATGTTTCAAGTTTTATTCAACTTTAGGGTTTTATTAATTTTATGTAATATCAAGGTAAAATGGAGTGCACAAAATTCTCGTTAAGTTACTCAGTGTTAATAAGGAACGATTTTATTAAATAATATCACTTTTGTTTTGTTTGGACGTTGTATAATCCTTATCTCTGCGAACAAGGTATTACGAAATTCACATATCTCTACAATATATTACAATTATCACCGACATTTTTAAAGAAGAAATATTTAATGCCAATAAACAGTATTAATTTATATCTCTAAGCTGAAAAACTCATTTTTTTAAGAAATCGCTTTTACCTTTTTTCCGACGTGATACTGTTATTGGTACATTCACCTTTTCTCCATCACGTCTTAAAATGTCCTGTATTAACCGCCACTTGTTAAATTGCTTTTTATACAAACAGCAACTTCTACTCCTAATATTTGAATGTAACAGCGATGGTTGATAATTTCACGACTCACTTTAAGCGATAAAAGTCGTGCACCTCTTTACCGAGAGTCCAGTCTGTATTTAATAGGTCACTCGCAATTAAATAAAAAAGTGAATTTAGAAAGTGCGATCTTTATCTCTTGCAACAACTTTTCCCTTATCAGCGGAATACTTTCGACATGGGAATTATTAACATTAGCGTGATAAAATTAAGTACTTTTCAAAATGAATACGATAAGAAGTGTCTGTTTTATTAAAGCATTGTTGTGAGTTAAAAGTTAAAAAAATACTTTCTTTATATATATATATATATATAAAATTAAAAAATGTGTAAAACACATTACATGTACTTCCTCCTCTATTATTGAAAAGTGTCGCTGAGTTCGTCGTCGTCCAGTTTGCGGCCACCGTCACCCTGCTTACTAAGGACTTGAAGTGAACTTAACCAAGTTCTCATGAATTGTCTTGATGGTATAAAGCACAACGTGACGTGGTAGAAATGTTGTAATTGATATGCAGATACGGGAAAAAAAAAAAGTTAGTGGGCTGATGTAATACTTAGTGGGCTGCATGCCACTGACGATGAACTGTTATTTTCAGGTTGAAATGTCTGGCAATAAAAGTTTTTATTTTTACTTCTCTATTCATCTATCCTTGTGTTTACGTGCAGACAGTTATGGCACAAGTATCTCTTAAGCATCGCATTTTGAAAAGTTCATGTTTGGTCTCTAAGAGCGAGGCTTCCAGATTATCTAACGCACGCCCATGGTATTAACACTAATGAACTATCGGTCAGCCTTTGGTGGGTAGGATTCACATAAAAGATAAAGAAAATTACACATCATTTCTGCCGCTGAATTCAGCAGCATACATAGTTTTTAAGGTCATGTTCAAAATATCATTAACATCCGTGTGCTTTGCTTACCGTTATCATGTATATTAATAAAATGCTAATTAAAATTGCCATATTATTTAGTGATGATGGTAGCTGTAATTTTTCTCTCTGGTAATAGCAGTTGATTTTTTCCTTCTGTGGATTCCTTTCATTAGCGTTGGTATTTTGTTTCTTTGACTTGATGAATCTTTATTCTTGATCAGTATTAAGAATACTTAAAAATGATCTCCAACCAAACTACACTATATGGTCACATCTCCAATTTGGTTTTGTTTAAAAAAAATTAAGCGAGCACTGTTATAGACATGCAACTACTTTTAGTTAATTAATTTTTCTTTTCAGAAAATTTCTTCCCTTTTCTAGCAAATGGGAAGAATTGAGTAATCTATATAATTCTTTCGAGTTCAACACTTAACTTATTTTCATTCAACTATCTTTGTGCTAATTAGCACTATTTAATTTAGTATTTCTATAAAATATCAATAATAAACACCAATTATTATATTTGTATTCAACATATATAAATAAGATATTCCTATATTAACTTACTACAAAAAAAGTCTTTGGAGAATTTCACTGCAGGACTGAAAGAGGATTGAGTCCACTTCATGAAAGCGTTCTTCCACCATTATATACAATAGGATTCATTATGCAAACACAGAGTACTTCGCAGATACAGTAAAAGACAAAGAACTTTGCTAATATAGAAAAAAAAAGGAGTAAAAAATGAGTTGCCTGGTCATTTAAAACCGGAGGATCCTTTTCACTTTTATATTCTAGATGGCGTGGTGTAGTTAAAAAGCAGACAATGCGATGAGTTTTTTTTTTAGAAACCTCTCTGATATGCTTTTTTTTTTTTAAATAGAATTCAGATTCTTGGGATTCAGGGATTTATCTGAAGAAATTATCCGTTTTGAACCCTAAGTGTTTCGAGCTGCGTACTTGCATCTCTACTTCACTACACCGATCGACTCAATGAGTTCAGAAGTATTATATTTTGCTACGAAGAGACAATTTTAATAGGAGGAGAGTGCCTTCTCACGTGGTCCTCCCTTTCCTCCACATCAGATATGAGTAGTGGACACACAAATAACTTTCAGCGAATATCTGATTTTTCTTTCTTACTGATTCGGTTATATTCAGAATATCAACGCCTTATAATTTTACATGGTTGCATGGTTTAAAATGCACGAAGAAATTTAATAAAACAATCCCGTCACTTCCAGCTAGCAGGCTGTGATAAGCTTTTATATTATATTGACAGGTATTGAGTACGTAGTACTGCATCAAGTATATTATAAGATGGGCTTCATGCCTGAGGGATTAGCAAAACTGATTTTGTTGCCGTGACTGCTTTTAGCGGATTTTAAGATACAGCTAATAAAAACAGGAATTTAGTACATTAAATAAATATTTGGTGGAAGGAAGGAAGGAGGGGTATTTTATAATATTAAGAAAACATAGTCTCGGGAACCTAACGTTGATTGCATCAGTCTCTGGAGAAAATGATGGTAAATATTTCCCCAATACATGAACCTTGGATCGATAAAGTTAAGTCAGTGTGGGTAGTAGATGTAAAAGACCTTGACAGATATGGTTTAATATTTTAATCCACTATAATTATATGAGAGTAGATGTTCGAAATAATTGCTGAAGATAGCAAGAGAAAGGAAAGGAATGCCATAATATAGTTTAGAGCTTGATTGTGACGGACAATTTCTCTCATAAAAGATATGAAGAATATGGGGATAGGTAACAGGGCATTTTATTATGCTACATAAGTTGGAAGTCATCCCAATATCGGATACTAAATCATTTTAGCACGTAGGATGAAAAGGAAGAATCATTGCACCACCTGTACACAGAGCTATAACCAGCAGTATATTAAATAAATATATAATTTATTTAATAATATATATTATTAAATATATCGTATGTTATGTTTTGCAATAAATATAAAACATTAAATAAATAAATAATATATTTATTTATATATATTTTTTACCAATTGCATGCACTTGGAAATGCAGTGAATGAAGCAAAGTCGTTGGCTTTGAGATATTTCATTCCTTTGAGATATTTGATATTGCGCAGAAAGTAGTCGTAAAACTATGTTCTACTTGCATTATAAATCTCTATCTGGTTAACGAAGAAAGCTGTTTTAAGAAGCGCTGAATAACTTTTTTTTTTAATATCTCACAAATGTCTTACTATAGTTGTTGATTTATTATTCAAGTTTCTCGTTTCTAGAAAAATAAAATGCCATGCAAGGCATGCAACGCAACTGGCGATTGCCATAAATATGAAAATATGGCCCTCTACCCGCAGCGTGATATATGCGCCATCGGTATGAAGAAAAATGCTTAAAATAGTTGTACAACAATTCCGCTGTTACTTGAGGTAAACTCGACATCCTACTATCTCACCAATATTAATTACTTGTATGTTCTGGGTGGCTGCTCAGCAGAACTTGAAGATGTCGTAAATTTTATCGTCGCGTTTGGGTTCAGCGAACAAGAACCAGCTTCCTCCGAGACCACTTGGTGGCTTGAACGTTAGTAGAGAGAAACATACTGTAAAGGAAACTCGGTCGCTATATCTAAGGTCGTTAGCATTAATACAATTAAAACCGGGTAGGTGATGAGGAGACAATTTTCATCGCAATTCTGAGTTTAGGCATCATTAAAATATATGATTTACTTAATTTGAATGCATAAGCGCGCGCATAGGCTTTTCTTTTCTTTCTTTCTTTCTTTCTTTCCTCCCTCATTCTCTTCCTCTCTCTCTCTCTCTCTCTCTCTTGCTTCCTTTTCACACCTCTTTAATCTGCTTTTCCACGAACTTAATTATTGGAATTCTTACTGTCTTAATAGATAACAAGAGTTTACTTAGAAATTAAGGCAATCTAGTAATTAACTTCCGTTTTTGAATTGTTAATTTTCATTTATTCTTTGTTGAATTTGCTCCGGCAGATGGCGCATTAGTTACTTTTCTATAGTGATGAATATGTGAGAAACTTACACGGAGTAAGAAAGTTAGTTAAGGCAATTCGATGTTCCGATTGGTTAGAGCGTTCTAATTTTTTATTCTCACAATGTTCATGTAAGTTATTTAAGAAGGTGGGCATTTTCCAATACGGAAAAGTTTTTGACGTTGATCTACACTTGCCTTTATCCACGTGAAAAACCATTATCGTTTCACGTCGCCTCCTGTTGTTCTAATTAACTTGGTGAGGTGCATTATTTTATGGCAAAATATGTTGGATCCTCCTTCATTCTTTTTATCCTAACCTCAAAAACAATTAACAAGAAGTTCAAATTACGCTTTTTATAGGCGTTTTGATAATTTTTCACACAGTTTACTGTAACAGTCATTAGTTGCCTGGAACAGCCACTGCAGAGTAATATAAAAATCTGTGAAAACAGCGAATCAGTCAGGGTAGGCTGATTGATGACACCTCGGGCCGCAGATTCTGTTGTCAGCTATTTTGGTATTGATTCTCGTCACTTGCTGGCCTGGGGAACATATATAATTAATCAATTAAACCGTTCCGCAGAGAATTTTATAATAGGTGGAACATCTCCTAAGCAGTTTAAAAATGTAGGTCGTTAATAGCCCAGAACTGTGGCCAGGTAAATCTGCCTTCATAATATACCTGCATGTAATAGCGATCACCTCCCTCCATTTCCTAAATGGACCTCCTTTTTGTACCGCGCCTTTATTAATATTTGACTTTATTACCTGTAACTAAAATAGAAACTTTTACATCGAATTCCTTTCAAAGTCGGTCACGTAGTTGCTTACAATGCACATGCGCGCAGTGTGCCGCCTTCAAGTGATGTATCGTAGGCGTTGTTCAGGATTTTTTTTTCTTCTTTGTGTCGTTCTCATTCTGCATCTCTCTTAAGAATTTATTGGTAGGTAAATTAAAATAATCCGTTAAAGGGACTGTGATCTTAAAGTTTGGTTTTGGGCACACTCGTTTTTCTTGCGCATAAATTTGTTTTTGGTGAAACTCCTTACTATGAAACTCCTTATTATGTTGCAAATAATAATTATCCACATTACAAAGTCGCGTGACATGGGTGAAAACAAAAAAGTGCATGTTGTAAAGATCTAGGTTGGAAACACCTCAAGAATATGAGGACCTTTTTTGCCCCATCTTTTTGTCAGTTTTGACATACCGAGGTAGCTTTTTTTTTTTTTTTTTTGTTGTCTCTTAGAAATCTGTCATTCTTCCCACCCAACATTGCAAACTAGCTACTGGATACACTGATCGATATGTCGATTCTTCAACAAATCATAAAGAAGCTTTTTTCTTTACAGTTAAGAAATATTTAATGAATTTCGAAACGTCTTTGGAAGTTTTAGCAAAATAAGAATAACAAGTTAAAAGTTTATTTTTCACTTGGTTAGAGTATAATAAATTTAGTTTAATCCTTTATCCAAGTGTGAGCAAACAAAATTTGCGCCTGAAAGTATCTTCAGGACTGACAACACCAGGGCACTCCTTGCAAAGGTGGAGCAGGCTACCAACACTCCTATCTCAGTATCTCCCATAATGCAAAACACATCTCCTTGCGGATATGTCTAATGTTATGCATTAAGGGAAGGGCCACAACCCAGACTAGTTTCGACATTTATTGAGGTCTCTTCAGTGGGAGCCAGGCCCAAGTGGAGATGCCAGGCAGAAGCATTAGCAGGTCATCTCTACCTATAGGAGTTGCCAAATGGTGTGCCACCCTTTTTTAATAAATTACTCTGGATTCAGAGAAAGATATTGAAAGTTTATTTTTCACTTGGTTAGAGTATAATAAATTTAGTTTAATCCTTTATGTTGTTTTGCATTATGGGAGATACTGAGATAGGAGTGTTGGTGGCCTGCTCCACCTTTACAAGGAGTGCCCTGGTGTTGTCAGTCCTGGAGATACTTTCAGGCGCAAACTTTGTTTGCTCACACTTGGATAAAGGATTAAACTAAATTTATTTTAAAGAATAACAAGTAAATTATTAAACAGCTTAGAAATTTAATGCTAGAAGATTAACTGCATTTAAATAGAACAGACAAAATTTTTCCGACTGGTAATTCCACTCAAAAGTGGACTTAGTCTTTTTTTCTTAATCAAGGCCTATTTGTCCTCCTTTTTTTTTCGGGTTCAGCCGCACTTTACAAAGCATTTAAAGTGCACGCTGGGCTCTATAATCTCTCAGCGGGATGGAGGTGCCTTTTTGCTTATAACATTTATTAACTGGAAATTGTAGCTTTCATAAGAACAATAGGGGAATAATTTGTTGCAAATTATGCATCTGAAAGTGTTCTGCTATTTCTTTGAGGTTCTTTGTTTTTTCGTTTATCATTTTGAACGTTTTCTGTTAATATGCAAAAGCATCATGAACTCGTGAAATACGTATGTCTCGGAGCTCAAGTTTCAAGTTTAGGAAGTACTTTAAATATTTAACTCAGTTAAGTACAAACTTAATCTCAAGTTCTATGAATTGTCTTTTGTTTCGCGTGCTACACTTAACTTGTGTAAATGTGCAATGAGGTTACTCCTTTTTCTGAAAATGAAGTCTTGCTTTCCCAAACTGTTTAAAGTCACCTTCAGCCACATTTCTACGTTTTCTTCAATTTTACATATTTAACTCAACAGTAGTTAATCTAGGATTTCAAAGGTTCAGTAGTGTTATTGATTTTTTTTTTTCGTGTGAATAATATAGATACAGCTATTGAACTGTTTTTCAGTAGTGTAGGTGTTTCTTAAATATAGCAAGAAATGAATGCAACTATAAAAAATAAACTTTATCTATCCCTTTATATTCATGAAAAATTCTTTTTGCAACAAAAAAAAGTTCCTGCGCCACCTGGAAAAACTTTAATATGTGCGAACTGGACAACTCAGACGGCAACGGAAGAGTGTAATTTATCTGAATATCACCAAGAGTCAGCCTCTATTTCGGAGAGAAAAAAAAAAAAGAATAAAATGGGAACGCTCATTTTTCGCTTTGACTTGAAGTTAAAGAGTTCCTCCTTTCTCCATCTGTTGAAGCTGCGCCATTGCTCTCAGTCACTAGCACGAATAATGACCATGCCGTCATACAGAGCACTCCATTGATCACCGATGCATTCCAAGCACTTTTTTTTTTAATTCTCTATAATGTATGACAGGTAACCGGGAACTTTATAATCCTTAAACTTCTTTGTTCTTCGGCGCAGTGAAAGGACGGGATTTCTCAGCTGTTTCCTTCCTTCAAGGTAGCGTCATACTAAGAAGAAGAAGAAGAAGGCAAACTTTGGTGCACTTATGGAACAACGACCTTTCTAAACTTCCGTTCTCGAAGTGACGCCAAAACCAGAAATAACCACCGATAAAGACTCTCTAAGTATGTAGCCTCACTAGAGGATAGCATTATGGCCAGTTATATACGTGAATCTGTAAGTATCAAGGGGGAGAGGATGTTTAGCATCTTGCAGTGGAGTGACCAGTAATGGCACGTGTGCTGGCTTACGCATTTACGTAGGTTAAAATCTTAGTTTAAAAATATCTTAGAAAAAGGAATGCACCGGGAGTGCGTTATCCTTTAGACTCCCTCGTTCATAAAGAAAAATATTTAAAGCAAAATATGCCCTCCTTTGCAAGGAAGAACAATGGCAACTTATGTAGGATATCTTTGATGATTTTCCCTTTCTCTCTCTCTCACTCACTCACTCATGCACACACACACAAACATAGTTAATTTAGTGCATTTCCAGATTTTTTCTAGTTGCTAAAGGTTCTCTATTGCACCTTTTTCGCGCTTTCTATTTCTTGATTAAAGTTTGCCTTCTTTATTGGTTTACTCTTGTTTGCTGAGTTCCCAGAAGTCATTTAACCATCTTCTATATTTAATCCTCTTTTCTTCGCTTCTTTCCCTTTCGGATTTTAACTCTGTCGAAATCACTTTAATCTTTTTCAGCAATCTTTTTTTTTTCTTTCAGTTTTTTTTTTTTTTTTATGTTGTCCTTTTGTCAGGTCACACTGTTATTTTTAAACCAATAAACAGAACTTCGCTGACACCGTTGCTTGTAGTTCTAAATTGCCATCTGGTCTCCATTGGGAATACGGAAAATTGCTACGTTCAAGAACGATGTTTTCAATGTTCACATCTTTCCTTTGCGTTCTTTGAGCATATTGTCATCATTCTTAGAAGTCTCTGCCAATAGTCACGATTACCACGGACATTTTTTTTTGCAATTCTCAAGCTTTGTGGATTTGCCGAACGACTGATGCTATGTAACTGGACGATAAATGTTTGCGGGAAAAACGTTCCTAGTGGAAGTGAATAGCAGGAGAAGACTAAGTAGCAAACATAAATACAGAAGACAAAACACAACGAAAGTGCAAGATAAAAACGATGCTAAATAGATACCGACTAAGGAGAGTGTGCAGAATCCTATTGAGAATTGGACGCATCGATCTTCTGAACAAATCTGAAAGCAGGAAAAAAATATGAAGAGAGGCATTCTTTTCTGTTTTCCATGAATGAATGCATCTTCAAACTACGCAGTTCTTCTGATTTGTAGTGATTAGAAGTACAAGTGTAATACATTGAATCGAAAGCGATTTGAGGAATCGTAAATTGTATTCAGAGTTGTCTTCTCTTGATTTTAAGACTATCGGATGTAATCACAAAAATAAATACATAAATAAAAATAAAAATTACTCCATTAAATATCTCGAAATACTATGAAGAAATCCATGAAAAACATAAAAGGGTTGAAATTTAATTCAGTTGTAAACATTGTATTGTGTTGCATTGCAGTACAAAACAGATATTAATGGGATGGTTGCGATTGTATATCTGTGACATTTTTGTTTAAACTACTTGATTCAAAAGAAGATACGCTGGTTCGCAATAAACAGTAAACCTAACTATCTTTATATTTTTATTTAAGTTTGATTGGGTTTCATAATTTTATGGTGATTCCATCCACAAGAGGATGCTTCTTCTTTAGAATAGTAGTACCGTAAATGTGGGAAAGTTGAAGAGAAAGTTGTATGTTCATATTGGATTTGGACCCTTGCAGATTGCACTCTTTATGAACCATATAACAAGGGAGAATGTTCCCAGAAAGACTGCAATAAAAGGACGAGGAAGAAAAAAAAATTGCTCTGTGCCCCTGCAATTGAATTGTAAAGAATAGTTGAATAGCTGCTGCTGCAAGAGCCTTTGAGTGATTTAGAAGAGCGTGTGGGAAATTACCGATGCCAATCCTGATGAACAGTCGCTGTGGAAATAATTGATGAAATTGAAAGCAGGAGAAACTGAGCATCTGTGTATGAGAGAGAGAGAGAGAGAATTGATGAGGAGACAGTACATTAATCAACCTAATTGCTCTCTTCAGTACTGAGCCAAGCGTTTGAGGAAACTCTTGGGCGTGCCACTCTAAATGTGAGAACAATATTATGTGAAAACAATATTCACTGGTTGGATGGATTTGTGACTTGCATAGAGTTAATATTTGTTCAGAGGTAAAATAATGCTTTTAGGGAAAGAAATTAAAAAACAAACAAAAAACTAATTTCTTGTATGCTGATGTGGTGATATTTAATAATATTTAATGCCAAGAGATGACATTTAGAGCAATCTCGAGAAGATTCTCTTGTTTAAGGATTTGAGTATTGTCAAAAGTAAAAGTTGAATATTTTTTGCTTGAAATAAGATGGTTTTCTAGTATGGACATTAACAAGGTTATCTGAACCTCATTGAAAAATGGTTTAGGGATTAGAATTTAAAATAACAGTACACACTATTGTTGATGTGTGAAAATTTTGTCACAAATAACACTCGTGGAATTCAAGGTTGTCAATGTTGCTAACTCTAACAATCTTATTGTAAGTGCGCTATTCTTAATAATTCGCTGTAATACCCTCTGGGCCTTAACTGCTGAAAATATCTTAAAAATCAGTCCTATTTTAGAATGATGTTCCTATTCTGGTGGGGCGTTCCCGAAATCTGAAAATTTTGAGTTTGTTCCGAAGATAAATACATTCATTCATGATGCTTTTTTTCACTCCATTTTCTGTCAACACAGATATGCAGATTCTGTCAATAACTTTTATGTCCTCCTTTCTTTGGGAAGTATCTGAATCCGCATATATAATCCCTTCACGTTCTTCAGAACTGGTAAGAGCGTCAGTGGAAACTAGTTGCTGTCCATGTTAGCACCCATAGCTTCAGACAGGCGGAATTAACTTTTACTTCGTCATTTATACCTTTTCATTTCATTCAATGGAATATACTGTTATTATCATCATTTTTCAAAAAAAAAAAAAAAAAAAAAGAAAAAAGTTAGTTAAATGTGCAATTACCAAAATAATATAGTTTTCGTAATTGAGACTAATTCTCATCAGAAATTTGGTGTAATCTTCATAATTGGACTTTGCAGAAATGAACGCTTTGCCATCTTTATTAGATATTTAATGGTACCTTGATGGACCTGTGATTTCACTCAGGATTTCTCCATGACTGCAGGTCGTAAAGAGTCCAGCTGTTCCTGTCTTGGGCCTTTCTTCTCCATTTTCTTCCAACTTTCTTAATCATTGGGTCTTCCCACCTTAAGGCTGGTCTTCCAGGTTTTCTTTTGGTATCTCTCGGATACCAGTTTGTAACTCTGACTGTCCATCTGTTGTCTCTCATCCTGGCAAGATGTCCTGCCCATATTCTTTTGTTGTTGTAGATTGCTTTTATTACGTCCATGAGTCCAGACTTCTTCCTGATTTCTGTGTCTTACGTGGTCTATTTTGTTTATATTGCACATTCTTCTTTCTATTGCACGTTGGGTTGTTATTAAGTTTTGTTCTTCTTTTGAAGTTGTGTTCCATGTTTCACTTCCATAAGTTAATGCTGGTAAGATATGACTATTGAAAAGATGGGCTCTTATTTCTATGTCTATGTTTTGGTTGGTAATTGTTGATTTTATTTTGTTGAAGGCTATCCAAGCAGCTCTTTTTCTCCTTGCTATTTCACTTGATATATCATTATTCATTTTTATGGACTGGCCAAGGTAGATATATTCTTCAACTTTTTCAATGGTGTGAGATTCTAGAGTGATTGTATGATCTTTACAGTATTTGTTTTTCATCCATCTTGTTTTGCCAGGGTGTATTTCCAGTCCAATTTTTGGCAGTTTTGGCTTATGTTATTCAGCATTGATTCTAAGAGTTTGAGTGAGTGAGATATTAATACCACATCATCGTCGAATAATAGGATATTTAACATATCACCATCAATATTTATTCCATCTTTCATGTCAATTTTTCGAATGATGCTGTCCAGAGGAGATGTGAAGAGATTAGGTGATAAGACATCACCCTGACGTACTCCTCTACTTAAGTTAATCTTAAATGGGTGATTGAAAAGGGTTATATTTGTTGTGCCTTTTTGTAGATATCTTTTATGAGTTGGATGTATGCTTTTTTACGCCTTGTTAATGGTACTCTCCTTTTATATTAATTGTTTTAGTTTGATTAAAATAAAGTTGTTTTGCAATATGTGAACAATTACTAATGTCTTAATGCGAAAATGTTTTGATTATAATCATCGTTCTAATGACCATTCACAGAATTAAATTGCAACAGTTAACTGCTAAAAGTTTATAGGATTACGAAACTGTTCGTTACATTGCTGCACCATACTGCTCCTGTTGAAATGTCAAAAACCATAATATTTACAGCATATATGACGCGAGGCTGTGTTATATTGAAAGTGTTTTACTTGGTATGCTGTTGAAAGAAATCAAATAAAGTTTTTCTATGCATATTTAACAAGCTTTAGTTTATGTTACAAATACCTAATTTTTCTCTCAGCATTTCAGTAATATTTTAAAAAAGCCTTTCCCCCACTTTATTTGCGAGTTAACATAGTCTTGAGCATTGCTGAGAGTCCTAGAAAACATGAAAATATGACAAAGTAGAAAATATTTCTAAGAGTAGGCTTGATTATCACAGATTGTCAAAAAATGCTAATAAATTGGTTCTCTAAGACACCTGATCGCAAAACACTCCTGAGTGCCATGAAGTTGCTCGCGCAAGAGGCAACTAAGAACCTGTTGATATAATGCAAAACTGGAAAGCCATGTGCTTTTTTAATAGAAGACGAGTAGTACTAAAATTAATTCTGAACATGCAAGGAAATGGAATTATTCATTATAAACATTCTGAAATGTTTACAGTAAGTTATTTTAAATCGGAGTATAGAGATAAAATAGAATCTCTACAGTCTGAATGTGACCTTTGCCCTATAAGGACAACGACTGAATGTGCTCAGTATATACGAGGCAGCTTACAATTAAGGCTCGGTTAATAGCAACGGTATTCAATGTTGCTTCTGTATGAAAGGGTATCAGGAGAAGTGTCTTAATATTGATGTGGATAATCCAATAGTAGCAGCGGCGGTGAATGTGTGATTCAGTGGGATTTGACCTGGAGAGAATTTCTTAAAGAAAGAGGAGATCGTCCATTTACTTTAAGAAATCTGCTCAAAATAATATAAATTTTCAATTCATCTTAAAAAACGTATTTCGTGTGCTTTTTTAAAAAAATATAATTATAATTTTTATTTTTTTTTTTGAAAAATATATATTGAATCTCGGAGAGACGAGAATTTGCAAAACCTATAGCACCTAGTGCCGTGTGTTGGCGGGAAGTTAAGAGAGGAGGAGAATGTAGTTATTATTCTTTTAACATCATTTCTTAGACACACTTCGTAAGGAAGGTAATTCCAGAGAACAGAGCAATTGAATAAAAGAGGTGTAACATATTCCGGTCGCCCGTTCCGGCCAGATTGGCCGATCTTCAGCGTATCAGTTCTCCAGCCAGCAGGCTGCGGGTTTGAATCCCGCCATGAGCATTAATATTTGTTATTGTCTTTAGGTGAAATATGAATTTCATCGTCCAGTTGAAGACAGTCTTCCCGTTTATTGGAGGCCTGAAGTGGCTAAAAAAAAGTTCCATGTTTGGTCTATAAACTAAGTTTTCCGGATTATGCAACAAATAAATCAGAATACAAAAATATGTACACAATTAATAAAATAAATAGAAATAAAAATTCTTAATGCCATCTACCGCACTAACATATTTATAGATGGATTCCAGTTTAGTGAAACCCGATCCATGTAATTACCTGATTACCTGTAGAAACGACATAAAGCAGACACGGACCATCTATGGGATGGAGTGAGGATGTGTGTGTGTGTGTGTGTGTGTGTGTGTGTGTGTGTGTGTGTGTGTGTGTGTGTGTGTGTGTGTGTGTGTGTGTGTGTGTGAGAAAGAGAGAGAGAGAGAGAGAGAGAGGAAGGAATCATCCTTTTGCACAGACTTCTGATAGGAATTAATTGTAATCATATATGTTAACTTAACTTCTTCACCTATAGTGTATATAGACCGTTGAGGTACTACAAAGGTGACAGGCCTAACATACTCTTCTATGTAAACTTACTTACTGTAGAATTATTTATTTGTTTTTGGAATAAGTATAGTCATAAATTTTATTTAATATAATTCATTTTTTCGCTCATTTAATCGTATCACTGAATTATTAATACGGCCAATTAGCTATTTGCTTCTATGTGAACCTAATCTATGGAAGATTGCAAACCTCATGCTTTGAGTATCATGGATAAACTAAAGATTACATAATCAGGAGTCCTTGCGAGAAATCTAAATGTATTCAGTATATTAGAGATTGTTTTACTTCTTCGTTTCACCTCTCAGAATTCGTTCTAACTAATCCTATATCAGGTTTATTTGGCGAGAGAGAGAGAGAGGAGAGGATTTATAATTACAAAGTGTATTGCAGGTCATCTGGTCCTTTACTGTATATATACGTTCTCCACTAATAATTTGTTAATTATTTCTTTTAGTTAGATTACAGTACTCTTCCGCTTCTCTTCAAATAGATATAAACAAACCAAATCCGTAACATCATTTTTAGTGAGATATTAATTGAACACATAATATGCCGCCGGTATCAGATTTAATATTATTTTTCGATTCGGTATCACAATAGTGATTCAGGATGTTTAATAAACTACGTTTACTTATTGCTCTTCTGTAATATCGCTTTAATTGGTCATAACAAGACTTAACTTGTTAAGGCGCCTTAGTGTTCATCGTTTACGGTGCAAACTTATTCTCTTCGACGGAAGAATATTGTCAATTTCTGGCCATGGAAGTGCAATAATTCACTCAGATCGTTTTGGTATCTCATATTCTTCACTTAAGTCGATCATTAATCATAAATACCATTTGATGTCTGCAAAGATCAAAGGCTGATTTGTCTATTATTATTAATGAATTAACAAATAGCAAAATGAAAAATTAAAGAAATGCAACGCTGAGTGACTAATGTCGGTTTTTAAACCTACAGTACTCATTTACATTGCCTTGCAAGTTATTTAACCATTTACGTTGGGTTCATAAGCTGCTTCTTTAGCTAACTCAGCTGAGAATTATCAAGTGGCGAATTTATTTAAAATGTTCAACTTTTTTTTTTTTAATCGAAACAAATAAAATTTGATGACAGGCCTATCAGAAAGCTCAGTTTTTATGTGAGATACTTAATGATTTTTTCTGTTTTTGTTTTTCATTTACCAAATTACATTTCGCAACTGTGATATCGTAATTGAAGAATAAAATTTCATCGCTTAAACAAATTGGTCTCTAGACTGGACATTCCGATCTCTCTCTCTCTCTCTTTTTTTGTTATTTAATAATCATTACTTGCTCGAGCCAGCAGCGAAGTTCTCTCTCGTGCCCAGTAGCATTCAAAGTAATTAAGTTAAAGCTCCCTCCCATACGTTTGACAGTTACAAATATCCGACTGGTTTCATTGCACCTAAAGAGCATCCCCATTAATCTTAGGGAAATGGAAGTTCAAAAATAGAAACCTTGCCGGTGAGAAATTGTGGTGCAACTCAACTAATGAGTGAAATGGCTCTTTTCTATGTTTTGTTCTCTTTGCTCACTGTAGCGTAGAACGACAGGAAACACGTGGCGCGCGCTCAGAACAGATGTCTAACTATCTGGAGTGTAGAACTCCGCTGTTGTTCGCCACTTTACAGAAGAAACTTTCCAGCTACTGATAGCATTGTAACTTTCTGAAGTTAAATATTTGCTATCATACGTTGCTCGCCATTAAAGAGAGAAATCAGGTTTCATTACTTCTTCTGCTAATATATCAGACATTTATGGTGGGGAAGTGGGGTAAGTTGTCTTGCCAGTGTATAAATGTTTCTTTTATTATTTTCCGTATATGCCGGCCAACAAGGTGACTGGGCGTATAAGATGACCCCCAAAATTTCTTTACACTTACCTTTGACAGCTGCTTACATATTACTTTACATTTAATATGTTGTAGGCGTAGAAATCACAGCAGGTATTTTTACCGTAATTTATGAAGATATCTTCAGTACGAGAAGATCGGTAAAATTTGTATATACCAGTCTTCGGTTTCGTATATTGTAATTCATATGATTATCACTCCAGTAAGATTTCATTAAGGTTTAAACGAAAAAGCTACATGCTTGTCCTAATTTTTTCCATCGCCGAGTTCAGAGGTTCACATTTTATACTCGGAGTATAAGACGACTCCATGTTTCAGGATTTTTTTTAAAACTTAGATTTTTTAATTATCGTCTTATGCACTGACATATATGGATAGTTATAACACTTCCAATTAGTGTCACTTGGGAGTTAGGATAAATTCATGTTAAAATATCGTAGGATATTCAAAGACATCTTGCAATATTTTAGACATTTAGGTCAGAAGGAAACAAATGCCTTAAGATATATTTCGCTGGGTTCTCCTAATAAATCTTATATCTAGTTCTGTGCCGAGTACTTCCCTTCCCTTTGACAATAAATATTTTATTTAAAGCATGACAACACAGAAATAAGAGATATAATAAATGCTTTGTTGCTTAATTATTTAATCAAAGCAATGTTGTGTGCTGATCCAGTTAGAACTTGTTCGTTAAAGTTGGTGGTGTAACAGTTTCTCCATTGTTGCAATTTCTGAAGGCGCGCCAAACTTCAGAAAAGCACATAAATGTCCTAATTTGGGACATTTAATTGTTATATGTAATATAAAAGCCATATAATTGTTATATGTATGACCTCCTTAAATAGGCTTTTATGCTACGAAGTTGTGATGGACTTATTGAAGTCCATTGTGCGAGATTTTTTGATAGTTTTTGATAATGTTCGTTTTCAGTAAATAGTACTTATCACTGGAGTGCTATTTCTTTGAAAATCACTTTTCGTTTTAGAAAGTGATAACTACAGTACTGTGCTGTCCTTTCAGATTACAAAGACAGCTGCCCTGAACTAGAGAGTAATTCTAAGAACAAAAAGTGAGATTGTCAGCAGAATTAGTTAAACAAAATTAAATTGATTATAATGAAAATAATAACAAAATAATTTACCTTCGGACTATTTACTTCTTGCTTATTATTGTGCACCTTTTGAATAATTTCGCAAATATTTTGCATTATCATTTGTATAAATTTTAGACTGCATTTGTGATATTAATTAATTTTGTATTTAATTTAGTGCTTTTTTATTAACAAAAATGAACAATTTGTTCCCAGTATCATTGAAAACTCGCATTTTTACTTCTAATTATTTTTTTATTACCTATTAACTGAAAGATTGTTTTTTTCGTCAATAGTAACAGCAGGTAAATTTTACAATATATTTCCCAAATTGCATAAACACCTATTAGATCTGGTTTGTCCTTCCGTCTGTCTATAGATCCAGCAAGTGTTGTTGAGCTTTCGATTAAATTTTATTTAATTTTGTATTTGAAATCGTTCTGATAGTGTGTTGAATGATCTCAGTCAGAGACCGCTTTAAGGGATGAAAAGTTTTGAAGCAGATACCAGTTATAGTCACGAACAGCAGTAACTTCTTTCTGAGTGGATTCAGTTTAATAAAATTAGGATTTAAGATATATATTACAATATGTGCGAGGTTGAGTTTTGATTTTAGCCATATAATTTTTATTGGCAAAAATCTGGCAAAATGCTCGGAATTGATAATAATAATTTCAAATTTAATAAACTTTGATATTTGGAATCTTAAATTTTTTTGAGTAATTTCAGTCTTGGTTTTAATCGGATCATTTGTAGTATTACAATTACTCAAAACAAAGTTACACATGTAACAAGAAAGTCCTTTATATGTACTAAAAATGTTCCACGATACCAAACCTCTTGAAGTTTAACACCTTGGATAGGTTGAAGGTTAAATTCTGGTAATCCTTTTCTAGAAACTAAACAGAAGTTTTTCACACTACTGCAGGCTTCCAGTAACCATGGACTAACATCAGGTGATGACGATTGTTTATCGTCTAAAGATTTTCACAATCAACCATGCCGTAGTGGGAATCGAATCGACAAGCTGTAGGTGAGAAAGCGAACATGCTATTCACTTAATCGACCGACCAGTTCATTGCATTTTCGATTGCATTCAATCAAAAAAGATGCATTTTGTACTCACACAGCGAGTGAACTCGTTTATTATCACACCGTCAGAATCATCAGACATATAAAGATAGGACATCTCAATTTATATTAAATTCAACTCGAAAAAAGCATAGTTGTTAGCAAATTTCGACACTAATGTCGAGTGGTCTGGGGAAGAAAAAAAAAAAAAAAACAGGAGTGGCTCAACAGTTTTGTAAGAAT
This sequence comes from Typopeltis vanoorti, assembly GCF_054136105.1. NCBI lineage: Eukaryota > Metazoa > Arthropoda > Arachnida > Uropygi > Thelyphonidae > Typopeltis > Typopeltis vanoorti. The sequence goes on along the minus strand of NC_143555.1, from coordinate 59,620,057 downwards.
TTCAAATTATCAGCCTGTTTGGCCGGTTCGGTCGTTTTTGTAATCAGTAGATCTGAGTTTTCAAGCACTGATGTCGGCATGAATATTCGTTATTAGGTGGGAGATGAATTTCATCTCCCGGTGTCAGATCACCGTCGTGCTTATTGGAGGCGTGAATTGGCTTGAAATAGGTTCACTTTGGTATTTAAAGTAGGATTTGCGGATTCCCTAACTCTTAGCCCATTCATGGCACTACTAGTAATGTATTTCAGGATTACGACCTCTTGTGGATGTGATTCACATGAAAAATCTTCCTGCAATAAATAATGTCGGTCAATCAGAGTCCCGAAATGACTTGTTTACCGATGGATTCCCGATCAAAACAAATCTAAATACATGCATGATGAATATGTAGATTTTCGACAAATAAAATCGAAGTATAAGAAAGGAATACGTTAAGTTTATTTGGCCGTATTAACACAAATAAATGAAACCAATTAATTTCGCCTCTTATACTTGTGGCTTCTTCTGGATTAGGATAAACAAAAATTACAATAAAAGGCTAACATGAGCCATAACATTACTGAAATACAGAAACATGTAGGAACCGTCACAATAAAAGTTGAAAACAGAAAACATGTGAAATGTGAAAACTGGCACTGGTTAGCTATTGTTCAGTGATGTGTACACGATAGTTGGGTGAAAAATTCAAGTCTGACGTGAGGAAAGATCTAATAAGCGATTTCCATATATCACATAGATTTATTCTTTGGCTTCTATTGAGTGTGCCTTGTGAGAGAATGACCGTAATAGTTCTTTTATGTTACGCGCACTGCAGTTGTCCTCTATGTAAGACATGAAGCTCTTATCCCCATTGCTGTGCGGGAGAAATGAAAAGCAAGACCCGGGCTGTCTTTTCTGTTGTTATTGACGACGTGCTCTTTTTGTCTGATTTCCAAACTTCTAGCTGTCTGCTCTAAGTAAGAAAGACCACAATAACATGCAATATTATAAACCCTACGATGCTTGTTGAAAGGGTTGTGGTCTTTAGGCGAACATAATAAACCCCGTATAGTCAAAGTGGGCTTGAAAGCCACTCTTATGTCATGAGATTTGAGGAGACTGGAGATCTTGAGAGAAAGTCTACCAATATAAGGGATGGAAACAGAAGTTCTGTAGAAAATGTCGGAATTTTGTTGTGGAGCAGGATTGGAGAATAGTATTCTTTGTACCATTTTCTTAGCATATCTGTTGCTCACAAGTAGTTGGAGTAGAGAATGTAATTCTTACTTCTGTTTTTCTTCATCTCCTCTAATAGAGATGTAATGTTTCTGTATTTTAGTAATGTTATGGTTTATGTCATTCCTTTATTGTAATTTTTGTTCATCCTAATCCTAACCCAGAAGAAGTCACAAATGCAGTATATGCAGCGAAACTAGTCGGTTTCGTTTATTTGTACTAATATGGCCAAATAAACCTATTGTATTCCTTCTTATAACTAAGTACATGTACTCACACTATTTTGTAATATTTTCATAACAGGTCAACACTTTGTAAACTGCTTTATATGTTTTAACATACTTCTTGGATTTTTACAACAGTACCGTAAACTCTTTGAATATCATGAATATCAGAACAGTAACTTAAATTCTCTGAATATCAGAGTTCGATAAACTGTTTAATATCATTAATTTGACAGGGACGGCATAATTCTTGCAAAAATCATGGAAATATTGAGAACGGAAATTTCAGCTCGGAACAATTCTTATTGGATGTTAATTAGTTGTACATTCAGTTGTAAGTATCTGATATTGTATGTATTGTATATGATATTTTGTCAATACTGCGTTTGACAAAATATCGTATATGATTTTTATTTATTTTTTTGTCCGTCAGTACGAACGTCATTGCAGTAGTCTGAACGAATTTTTCTGAAATTTAGTTATTTTTAGAATCCGTATGAAATTTTGCAAAACATTCCAATTATGTGTTTCAGTCGGACCACTTCTTATAGGCATAAAATGACAGAAAGCTTTATTGAAATTTATATTTCAATAAAATCTTGATTTGTTTAGATTTAATTGAATGAAATTTGGGATTCCAGATAGACATAAAATGTCCGTGTAATTCAATATTCATTTCAATCGAAGCACTGTAGTAGCAAAATGCTTAGAATTGATATTAATTTAATGAAATATTCTGTTTCCATTAAAATTTTTTAAGTTGTTTCAATTTTGTTTTCAATCGGAACATTAGGCAAAACAAATTGCGTTTATAATATATATATATATATATATATATATATATATATATATATATATATATATATATATATATATATATATATATATATATAAGCCATAGCCATAACCGAGTCGAATTAACGCGTTATAACTTTTGACTCACTCATCACATGTTTACAAAAGTGTATTTTTTAATCTGTATGTAATTGTTTCTCTTATGTGAACAAATTTAACAGCGTTATCGATAATGGTTGAGTTTTATTCTTCAGTGCAGTAATTTCTGCTGTTAAACTGCTAAGTTTAATTGATGAGAAATACGGGCTTCTTAACAGAGCCCATGTTTTTTATGTAGTGCAAATCCAAGGCAACTTCGATGCCAAAGTTGTATTGTCACGAACCGTGTGGTCAATCTGTCGACTCTTTATAAGTTTCTATACATATGGCTATGAAGTAAGGGTGGATTCTAATATCCTCCATTTATCTCCATTTTTATTATTATAATTCTCTGATTTTAAATGTTAATAATTCCTCCCTACTTTGAGGAACTTAACTTCGATATAGAGGATTGCTACTAATTTGTCGAGTCATTTTAATTACATCATAAGGGTACGGTTTTAGGCAAACCGAAATTATGACTACCATGCATTGTCATCAACATTTCTAGGTTCAATTATTGCGATATTGTCAATATGAAAGAATGAGATTATCATGACCATCTAATTATTTCCTTATTTTTATGTTCAAGGTTAGCTGATAGCAGAGTTTTTCCCACCTTTATTGGTCTTTAGGCGAACATAATAAACCCCGTATAGTCAAAGTGGGCTTGAAAGCCACTCTTATGTCATGAGATTTGAGGAGACTGGAGATCTTGAGAGAAAGTCTACCAATATAAGGGATGGAAACAGAAGTTCTGTAGAAAATGTCGGAATTTTGTTGTGGAGCAGGATTGGAGAATAGTATTCTTTGTACCATTTTCTTAGCATATCTGTTGCTCACAAGTAGTTGGAGTAGAGAATGTAATTCTTACTTCTGTTTTTCTTCATCTCCTCTAATAGAGATGTAATGTTTCTGTATTTTAGTAATGTTATGGTTTATGTCATTCCTTTATTGTAATTTTTGTTCATCCTAATCCTAACCCAGAAGAAGTCACAAATGCAGTATATGCAGCGAAACTAGTCGGTTTCGTTTATTTGTACTAATATGGCCAAATAAACCTATTGTATTCCTTCTTATAACTAAGTACATGTACTCACACTATTTTGTAATATTTTCATAACAGGTCAACACTTTGTAAACTGCTTTATATGTTTTAACATACTTCTTGGATTTTTACAACAGTACCGTAAACTCTTTGAATATCATGAATATCAGAACAGTAACTTAAATTCTCTGAATATCAGAGTTCGATAAACTGTTTAATATCATTAATTTGACAGGGACGGCATAATTCTTGCAAAAATCATGGAAATATTGAGAACGGAAATTTCAGCTCGGAACAATTCTTATTGGATGTTAATTAGTTGTACATTCAGTTGTAAGTATCTGATATTGTATGTATTGTATATGATATTTTGTCAATACTGCGTTTGACAAAATATCGTATATGATTTTTATTTATTTTTTTGTCCGTCAGTACGAACGTCATTGCAGTAGTCTGAACGAATTTTTCTGAAATTTAGTTATTTTTAGAATCCGTATGAAATTTTGCAAAACATTCCAATTATGTGTTTCAGTCGGACCACTTCTTATAGGCATAAAATGACAGAAAGCTTTATTGAAATTTATATTTCAATAAAATCTTGATTTGTTTAGATTTAATTGAATGAAATTTGGGATTCCAGATAGACATAAAATGTCCGTGTAATTCAATATTCATTTCAATCGAAGCACTGTAGTAGCAAAATGCTTAGAATTGATATTAATTTAATGAAATATTCTGTTTCCATTAAAATTTTTTAAGTTGTTTCAATTTTGTTTTCAATCGGAACATTAGGCAAAACAAATTGCGTTTATAATATATATATATATATATATATATATATATATATATATATATATAAGCCATAGCCATAACCGAGTCGAATTAACGCGTTATAACTTTTGACTCACTCATCACATGTTTACAAAAGTGTATTTTTTAATCTGTATGTAATTGTTTCTCTTATGTGAACAAATTTAACAGCGTTATCGATAATGGTTGAGTTTTATTCTTCAGTGCAGTAATTTCTGCTGTTAAACTGCTAAGTTTAATTGATGAGAAATACGGGCTTCTTAACAGAGCCCATGTTTTTTATGTAGTGCAAATCCAAGGCAACTTCGATGCCAAAGTTGTATTGTCACGAACCGTGTGGTCAATCTGTCGACTCTTTATAAGTTTCTATACATATGGCTATGAAGTAAGGGTGGATTCTAATATCCTCCATTTATCTCCATTTTTATTATTATAATTCTCTGATTTTAAATGTTAATAATTCCTCCCTACTTTGAGGAACTTAACTTCGATATAGAGGATTGCTACTAATTTGTCGAGTCATTTTAATTACATCATAAGGGTACGGTTTTAGGCAAACCGAAATTATGACTACCATGCATTGTCATCAACATTTCTAGGTTCAATTATTGCGATATTGTCAATATGAAAGAATGAGATTATCATGACCATCTAATTATTTCCTTATTTTTATGTTCAAGGTTAGCTGATAGCAGAGTTTTTTCCACCTTTATAAATGGGTAATTTTCATTGGCTACACGATTCGTAATAATAATAATAATAACGATAATAATAATACTTAGGATGACTTGAAAATTGTGCGTATAGTAATATTATACATTATAAGCTTTAGCTTAGCTTCGATTACTGTGATAAGGAATGGTGTCACTGTATAACGGTGCTGCTATTACGGAACACACCTTAGTATACCGTATGCTATCATTTCCTCACTTCTTTATTATGAAGATTTTCTTACGACCTCCAAATAAATAATGTTTGGACCGTCTCCAGCAAAAGCTACGCCTACCCTTCATCCTTGATGGTTGCCTCATAATTTGATAAACTTTGCTTAACACGAAGTTCGATTAGTTCAAAAGAACGATTCCATCCACACAGTGAATCTGTTATATAGCATTAGTTACGTCGGTTACCACTATACAACCTTCTGCTCTGCCCAATCAGACACGTATGGCTCATTTTTTTTTCTTCACCGTGGTTACCTCCGGAGATGTTTATTTCGTTATTTATACTGATTTTGAATTGCAGTCCTAACTGCTCTGTTAGACTGTTATCGAGAGTAGTACTATGAAGCAATAGGATAATGTTCAGTGAACGCAATGCATCCTCCCGCTCCTTAATTAATATATTTCCCCTAAATATGACTATATCTAGGGGAAATATATTAATTATTAGCTTATATACTTTATAGCATAGAATGTAGAAAATCAGTTAAAACTTGTAGCAGAGCTTTCAGATTTAAGAATTTATCCCTACAATCAGCGAAAAATTTCTTCTAATGCGTTTCCTATATCCGATTATGCTATGATGTAACTACCTGAAATACAACGGGAGTGTTAGATGTGTGTGGGAAGCCAAGGGATGAGAGAGAGAGAGAGAGAGTATGTGTGTGTGTGTGCGCGCGCGCTCATTTTATCTTGTTAGATAAAAGGAATGCGGCAACATGCAAAAACCAGAAATGAACTGATGTAAACAACAGGAACGGGAAAAAGCGACAGTAAATGGCAATGCCAGAAAGGATGATAATGATTTTTCCCTCCAATTAATATTTAAGTATAAAATATTACCTAAGTAAAAAACATTTAGTTGTTTCACTGCATAATGATGCTGTTGTTTATGTTTCACCTCATCTTATGTATATCAGTATTTGATTTAATTATTTATTTTTTAAAATTATGAGTGCTTAATTTTATGCATTGCTTTTGTGAGTGCAAGTTTATAGCAGCCATTCTCCTCCCATAAATCTTGTCGCTTTCTCAGCTCTGTGCGACACCTTACGATGTGGAAAACAGGCAACGACATGCTCCGTATATTCCTTCCCCCCCTCTATTTTACAGATCAAAGTAAAGTTTGACAGATTTATTTTCTGTTTATTGAGATTATTAATATTAATGTAGCCATGTTATTTACATTACTGCAGTTATATGAGGAATAAATTATTGTACGTGAACTTTTTTTTTCCTCTTCGGTGAGTGATTATTTTAAAATAGTCTCCTAAGTGATAAAATTCCCATCTGTAGAGAGAGAGACCACAGAACAAGCTAGCGAGTATGCCTTGTAAAATAACGGATTAACTGATTCCGGTTTAGTATGTTTTAAACAGCGTAGGTGAGGAGTTGACGTGTTGCTCCTACTTATGCGAAATATGTGAGCACATTATTAGAGTGATTGGAATCCTCATCCCGGTGGTGGCAAAGTTGTTCTCACTAACTCACATCTTGCTGCTCTTGTCAGTTCCAAATTAAAGATAGCAGGCCTTTAAAACTTTTGAGCATAAAATCTCATTCAGGTATAAACCAGCAACAGATTTGCATACAGAGTACGGGAATGACGAATAGAATTTATGAAAAATGATTCGTTTTGTGACCAAGCAACAAAGTTATAAGTTTTTCACAAAATGGAAATTTTTTGAATACAGTTTAGCATGATTAATCCATTTTACAACACCATTTCGATCAAGGAAATAAGGTAAAAGAATCCATATTTGTTTTCAACAGCCCCGCGAGTAATTTATGCAACTTGTGTAATAAAAAGTGAAGAAATTTTCCCAGAAATAAGATACAACGTATGGTGATACATCCTCAGTCTTATAAGTCAGCTGACACCATAATATTTCATGAATGTTATGATGTGAATAAATTTTACAATTCATTCCACCCATAACAACACTGCCATACCATTTCTCTCTGAAAACAATATTAACGTTAATTAATGACTGCAGAAGGTATTCATGAACAATGTTAGCAGTATGTCAGAAAATTATGAAGATTTTCAAGCCCATAGTGTTGTAAACGAGCTGTGCGCCTATTCTTTCCACGGGTCATTTCCTTAATTTGATAGCAGTTTGTCGTGAATCTTGCACAGAAGCAGTGACAATCTTCCGTGTATTACAGAAGTTTTATATATTTGTATCAATTGCTACACAGAGAAATGCGGTGCTGAACAAAAATTTCAAACAGCTCGAGACAAAAAATAAACAAATAAAATAATATTCTAGTTTTCTAATCTTTATATTTTACACAAGAGCTCCAGTTCTGGAGCCCTTGTGTAATACGCTCTTTCAAGATAGTTTAAATTCTCTGATTCTGTTGAAGTTAAATCATTCACTATTCTCCTATTTCTTTTTCTGCAGTTTCTTTCTGAAAAGTGTGTCACATCACTAAGGATTTGGCATTTTTTTTGTTACTTTGCAGTAAAAGTTGACTTGTCTCATACGATCCATTCTTCTTCAGAGTCATCGAATTTGGTTCGAAAATTTCTCCAGCGAAACGAATCAGTTAAATCACTAATTTCAAAACTGTAGGTGTAATGATCAAGTAATAACTTAATTTATGATAGTATACTGTTAATTAAAATTATAATTTATTAAATTTAGTTAAAATATTTATAACAACAGTTATTTGTTAAAATTATTTAGTGGAAAGAAGAAAATTCAAAGCAAAAAAATCCAGAGCAAAAAACACAGAAGGCTTTAAAGGCCTGATATGGTGTCAAAAAGTACTAGTTTGTTCTCTAGAGCAGAATTTGAAACCTTGCAGCAGGGCTTACAAAAAAAGGAAAAGCATAGTTAAAGCGTCTGCCGTTAAAATTTTGAGGGTATTGACGAATTGTCTTTAAATAGCATACTTTGATCACTTTTCATGACAAAAATGAATATGCTTAAACAAATGACTGACATGTCGGTTACCATGCTGTAGCTTCAGAACTTTTGCTATCGTAACTAGTAAAATTAAATTACTTCCATTTCCAAAATAGAAAAAAAATATGGAATGCTTTGTTTCCGGTAATTAATGACCTTGTCTAGTTATAAATTATCATACTAATATCGGATAGCAAAGATTAGTGGAAATTGGAGCTACCTCGGGGTTACTAAACCGCAAGACTATTTTTAAAATTATTAATTAAAGTTTATTTTTGAAAAATATACGGACATGAAAACATACCACGATATTCTTAAAACGAGAGTGATACCCATTTTGTAGAAGAATCTTCAAGTTTAATTACTTAACTGATTTTTAATATGGAACGTGTTGAGGCTGAAACAATATAAGATTAAAAGTGAATAACCAAGAAATGTATGAAAGGGTAAATTTATATAAATTAGAAACATGAAATTTCAAGAATAAGAATATAATCCAGTAAAATAAACATTATGATATCAATGTGAATAAATATGTATAAAAAGACAGAACAAAAATCCTGTAGTAGAGTAATTTTGAGTAAATCATCAGGCTATAAAAGAAAGTAAAGAGAAAGCTTGTGAGATGATTCAAATATTTTACTAATATATTTTCTAATAGATTATTAAAAAAAATTAGCAAAGTGCATTAAAATATTCATGTTGTCCTGGTTGTTTAGATGGCAGTGCTGATGAGCATATTAATTTCTCATTCATTATTTAAATCGATATTCTAATTTTTGCTGACTTTTTGAAGACTTTGCCTTTTTTATTCATGGTAATTTTAAATTCTTATTTTCTCTTCAAAATTACAGAAATGGTTTCTGTTGAATTTGTATGGAACTAACTCGTTTCTTGCTGTTGTGCTACTGTCCAAGAACTTAAAATATTTATTACCTGCAATAAGAAGGCATTTTGACTTGGAGCCTTTATGTTCAGCCGGCTTTCTTCTAGTGCTTTTAAAACGACGAATGCAATTCAGGATTCCGTCAGAACTGCCATCAACCTGTAACGTATATTTTACTGATCTTATATTTGCCCCCTTATCGATTTTTGTTTTTCATTTGAAAAAAGAAATAAAGTCCATAGTCAATGCTTAAGCTTTCCGTAGGGAAATGTGACAGCGAAACGTAGACAGGGCTTCTTCTTTATAGTCAAGTGTCAGAAGTACTTTACAGAAAACGAAGATTATAGTTGGTCTCTCATAGTCCTGTACAATCTCTTGTGCTGTAACAATGGCCATTCACATGCGGCACCGATCGGTGATTTTCTGTTCCTATTTGCAATTTAACTCAGCATCTTTTGTCTTGTTTTCGTACATCTTGTTCGATGGCACTTTAAAGAGAATCTCAAGTCCATACTAAATCCTATAATTTATTGAACATGTACTTTCCTTATTTTTGTGGAAGGGGTGGGGGGGGACATCATATTCTGATATCTGAAAGAAAGCATAAATAAATTATAAGTCTGTTTTGTCTTTGGTATGCACCATCGGTCTTCCTTTATTTTATTCCGTATTCTTCAGTAAAAAAAAACTGAAAACCGCTTCTGTGGCTACTTTGATATCAAAGTAGCTGAGTATCCCAGCTTATAGTGTCCGCACGAATTGCATGCTTGTCAATCGTAGGCTTTTGTGGCTTATTCTTTATTTGTATTGCACATTTAAAAAGTGTAGTTTGGAGATTTATTATTTGCTGTACACACACACACACACACACACACACACACACACACACACACACACACACACACACACACACACACACACACACACACACACACACACACACACACACACACACACACACACACAAGTACAACTTTGCTTAAAATATAATAAAAATTCCAGATGCATTCAGATGATTAGATATTATTTTTATATTGCGTGCCTGAAGGAAAGGCTAGTCTTTTTTTTTATTTTTTTATAGCTTAGTGGAAGCTGAAGTTTGTTCAAATGCGTGTGCTTAGAAGACATACACGCAAAAGATATTTAAAGGATAAAAAAAGTAATGGATAAAAACTGAAGTTGGAGATGGATGCTTTTGTCTTTCTTTTAAGAAAGTTACATAATTGAACTACTTTAAATGTTAGTGTCCATTTTTGTTTTTTTTTTCATTACTATATGTACGAACATGTAAATAAAATTAATTCGGTGATGAAGAGCTGAAAAAAGATATCGGTGTCTTAAATATCGAAGCCTTTTTCAAGTTTTCATTTTAATAGTATTTTATTGGGGTTTAGGTCTTTAAATTTAATTTAAGTAGTGAACGAACTAAAACTAGTACTGGATGAAAGGAACAAAAAATAATTATTCTTGATTAAGATATTAAAATGTGTCGAAATGATATATCTTAGTATTTCGCAATGAATAGTTTCTATGTGTAGGTTTTCATGCATGTTCTCGGACATACAAAGTGCACTAAAAAACAACAACAGAAGCTGCGGAGCACTCGTTCAAGTGGATCAGCTGCGTGCGATAGTCGTGGGGCTTATGGTGAAGAAATAAGGATTTACCATTGTCGGCGGTGGAAACATCCATCACCGTCACCACAAAAATAATTCAATTTCTTCGACATAGTAGGCGTTGGTGACTGTCGTGCGAGAGCACAATGTTGATATCCACCATCCAGTTTACATTTAGGATAATACATTAGAATCGGTATAGATGTGTTTGTGCATAGTCGTATGCTGACAATTCCATATTTATTCTGGTTGTAAAAATCCTTTCGGTCAAACGACAACACAACATGAAAAAAGCAGAACAAGAACTCAATCTACACGGAATGCGCGTCAAAGAAACGTATCCATTGACATATAGATTTACTGTTGGTAATCGTGTTACTTGGAAAAACGATCTCTGTTAAGAGTATATTGACCTTTTTCCTATTGTGAAAATAAACACACTTAAGGGCGTAAAGAGTGAAATTATTCAACAGCGCTTATTAAATATGTTAAAACTTTGCCAGTTAATTAATAAAACAGCATTTCCAAGATAATCCCTACCTTTGTTTCATCATAGGATTTCTTCATATATTTCTTGTTCATTTTTTATTATTATTATTATTTTGGAATGAATAAACTTTTAAAAATAAAAGTTGACATGCGTTGACGTTGCTGTTGTTTTTTTTTTTTTTTTTTGAAAGTATTATTTAACGGTAGTGGATGAAGTTTAAAACAGCCATGATATTCTCTTAAGTCTCTGTGCTTTATAATCTTCTCTTATGATACATCTTGGTTTCTTTCAGAGCATGAAATCATTACATATGTCCAGATGAACCGATGGGCATATTATTGTAAGCATGCCTAAAATCTCTGTAGTAATTAATAGTTTGCGAATCCCCATTCCAGAAGTCGAATTCATGTTTAGAAATCTGTTCTCGCACTCTAATATACATTTAAAATAAATATGTTCGTGTTACGTGTATTGGCGAAATCGCCATTACTTGAATAGTTTAAGCACACTTTGTTGTTTGTTCTTGAGCGTCTGCCGATTATCATTGATGGGCGTGAGGTTATTAGTGTACTGGTTGGTTTTATGTTTATTATAATAAGAATAATGCAGTTGTCATTATACTCTCTTTCGACTAAAGATGAGTTAGCCGGTCTCATACTGAGATAGGGGGGATTTTGTCCCCCAGAATAGGCAAACTGGAAAGGCATTGTGCATTATGAATTTGTACTACGTGGTCAGATGGTAACCAAAGATTTGTACCAGGAAGTTTTTAACACGTTTGAGGGATGCTGTGCGCAGGAAGAGGTCTGAATTGTGGGGGAAACCAGACTTGGATGTTGCATCACGACAATGCGTCGCCCATCATCCGCAGTTATATGGCAAAACATCTGACATCCGTTGTGCCCCATCCACCCTATTCTCCGGACTTAGTCCCAGCAGACGTTTTCCTGTTTCCCAAACTTAAAACCACTTTGAAAGGACGTCGTTTCCAAACCATAGAGGAGATTCAGGAAAATACGATAAGAGAACTACGCACCATTACAGAAAGTGCGCTCCAGGAAGCATTCCAACAATGGAAGAAACGTTGGGAACGGTGTATCGCCAGTAGAGGGGACTAATTTAAAGGGGACAGTGCTTAAAATGTTGCAAAAATGAGCAATAAAGTCTTTATAGCAAAAGATCGGTCTTTTTTGAATCACAATGTATTCTAGCAAATAGGATGAAAGATCCGAATTTCTGGTAGGAAAAAAATTTTCACCCTCTGTTTGATTGGCTAGCTCACCTTTAGTTGAAAAGCCCTAATACCTAATATAATGTTTCTTGGCATTCTAGAAGGGATTCGGAGCAAGTGTTTCAATCTTCACATGGGTGAGATTTACATAAGTGTGCTCTAGGTTAGTGGTAATTTATAGTGCATGTTAATATCATGGATGAGCAAAGAGTTAACCAACCAGAACCTTCCCCCCCCCCCCCTCTTGAGACGAAATATGAAACTTCCAGCCATCAATAAGATGTGGGGGGGGAGCAGCCATACTTTATTATTTTATTATTATTACTTGACACCTCCAGGGAGTCCAAAGACTCATCGAAGGAGGGCATCTACTCTACAACTCTCTACCTCCACAATCCACCAATTACAGTGAACCACAACTACACCAACGTTATCTACCGCCCACCACTACCACTAGTATTTTCACAGACAATCACAAGTACGCTGGGCAATGAAAATCATCTAAGAGCCAAACACTTTAACAAACTATGCTACAGTGGGATTTGAATCCACTGCCCAGCCGGAAAGTGGAGACACTATGCACTTGGCAAACAGTAGCATATGTGCCAACACAACATATGTGTAAAGTAAAAGCTTATACGCATATTTAATTGACTTGATATATGTGGAAATTGTATTCCTGTAGACTTGTTTTCTTTCATGTGTGCTAATATTGGTGAGCTGTCTCCCGCATCGTGTTACAACCCTTAGGATGCGATGCTTGATATTCGATTGGAAAAGACGTGGATTATTTGTCTAAGACACGAAGAACTTTTGAGCTAAGATGAATTAGCCGATCTCATACGGAAGTGACGGTTCTCCCCTCCCCACACACACACACACACGCACACACATGGAAACGAGTTTTTTCCCCCTCAAAACAGGTAAATTGGGCACAGAAAACACTTGACAAACGGGCATAATACTTTAGCTTCATGCTTCATGGCCTCGGTTATTTCTACCATAAGGCCAACCAAACCAAACCTTACTGCCGTAGTAAGATTTACCATTGATGTTCTTGTTTCCTTTTGGATTTATAGACGAAGCTACTAAAGCTATTATGCCATCGTAGTATGACTGTCTACTGCACATGTTCTTCTGGCCAGTTTACCTGTTTTGCGGATGAAAATACCCTTCATCTTCGTATGAGACTGACTAACTCACCTTCAGTTCAAAACATCATTCCCATACTTGGAAACGATTCAAACACTTATTCATTTAATTCCAGTATGGCCAATATTTTATAGTTTAATGCTACTAGGTTTGGGAATATTGTGTACACAGTAAAGAGCATAAAAATCTATAAAAAATCTACATGAATAAAACAGAAGTAAAATATTTATATTAAAAGCTTTCGCAGTTAATCATGTGAATGTTTTCTATGTTCGGTATCCCCTATAGTTTTCCTATGTACTTTAGGAATCCAATAAATAAATAAGCAAAAACTTACTTGAATTGTGGAATTGGGGAAAATCAAAAAAGATGAAATGGCCTATTGCTTTATAAAGATGCTTGATAGTCTGGTCTGCATGACTTATTTTCAATTCGATATTGAAACCTTCAAATATTAGATTAGAAGTAATAAATATGTGTGCATACAACATAATCACAACAAAATGAAACCAGCGGAAATTTGCAACCCCCCCCCCCCAAATGCTGGCCGAAAGTTTATTGTGATTTGTAAAGATACTTTGTGCTTAGTAATCTGGTTACGAAATTTATTTTTGATAATACTTTTACATTTAAAAATACGAACTCGTACATACTTCTCGTGCACTTACAACCCACTTTCTTATTTAAATACAAAGATTTAAACGATCCAACATTTAACACTTTTGTATGCCCTAGATTGGACACCACTGATCTAACATGTGTAAAAGGTCACAGAGTCTAGTTCCTCAATGCGCATATGCAATAGACTATCGATCATCTGTGGTCTACATAGGTCAGTGTAGGAGATTGACATGCTCCAGAAGTGCTGAGAAGATTGGCCAAATTAATAATTCGTAGTATATGTTTCCGCATTTTTGAAGAAAGACATTTTAGGGGAAGGAAATGAATCTTAGAGATAAGATGAAAATTGACTTGGTTTGAATTTATAAAACATTGGTTCTTTAAAGAGGTTAAAAATTCACCTACAGTTTAAATGGAATCTAGTTGTGGGCAATGCTTTATATTGGAAATGATTTCTGTGTGACACCTATCAAAGACATTCTGTTCCTAAGGATACTGTTGGTGTCCTCCTTGTATTGATTGTGTATAAGGTTTACTTACATTCATCGGATTGAATAGTAATACTGTGGTAGTTATAAATGGTAACCTATTGATAAGCAAGCTTGAAGGCTTCATCCTTTTATCAATTTGAAGTTGAATGAGAGATATAGAATAAGTTAACTTAGTTATCAGGAGTTTATTCTGCAGTTAAATGTTGAATCTCTGAAAGTTATACATGGTGCTTCATTCCTTATTTGAAGCGTTACCTTGTGAAACCTAGATCTCTCTCTCTCTCTCTCTCTCTCTCTCTCTCTCTCTCTCTCTCTCTCTCTCTCTCTCACACACACACAGAGAGAGAGAGCAATCTCTTATGCTATTTTTTCAGGACATTACTGATGTCCTGAAAAAATGTTTCGAGCACAATGGCCTGGAAAATTTAGCATAAAGAAATTATGTAAGAGG
This sequence comes from Typopeltis vanoorti, assembly GCF_054136105.1. Lineage (NCBI taxonomy): Eukaryota > Metazoa > Arthropoda > Arachnida > Uropygi > Thelyphonidae > Typopeltis > Typopeltis vanoorti. The sequence goes on along the minus strand of NC_143555.1, from coordinate 59,605,030 downwards.
TAAACATAAAAGTACTTCTGATGTAGTCACCTCAGTGGTTTTATAGTCGTAATGAATATAAGTATGGTTTGTCGATTTTATTTCTGTACATAATATGCACATTTGATATGTTACGTATTTATATTTTATATTAGATTTTATGTAATCAACTTCAAAAAGAATGAAATGGAAGTATGAACGAAATATCGGTTTAATATAAGGCTGGAATATTTTGAATTCGAACAATTTCTGAGATTTTTTCTCTCTCTCTCTCTCTCTCTCACACACACACACACACTAATTTTGCAAAAAGATCACAAAAATTCACCGATCGTTTTAGCAGTTTCGTTAAGCTGTTATGGAATGATGAATGCACCATCCACAATGCTTTTGAAGCATTAGATATTATACTAATGCAATATAATGATTTTTATCACTCACATATACACGAGAGGTTACAAAACCTATAGCAAATTGACACCATGCATGGATAGTTATAACTACAATAAATTCTATGCATTATTGTCGTGAAATAATTCATGTGTTATTAGTAGTTCATAATAATACCACGAATAATAATCAATTATTTACATATTATACATATTACGCACTAAAATCTCAAGCTTTTCCTTCCTCAAATAAAGTTTGGATTTTCGAGTTTTATTATTTCTTGGGTCGTTCCCCTTGCTGCTTCTTTTAAATAGCATTACTCATCAGATCAATTACCTGGATTAGTTCACTGTTGAATTAAGGTCTCTTTCTCTCTGATTTTTCTCCATTCATCTCTCTTCTCGCCTTTTCTGATCCATTGTACTCCAGCAATTTCACAACTTCATCTTGGAGTCTAATCTGTGGTATTCTCCTCTGCCTGCATAGCTCTCCATTCCATTAATAAGTCGGGCTTGTGTTATTGTATCTTGTGATATGTCTAGACAATTTCTGCTTTAAATGCATGATGTACTGGATGTTGTATGTACACCTGTTCTTGATTTTATCAAATGAGAAGTTATCCGATCTTTAAGCAGCACACTAAGTATATTCCTTTCCATTATTCTATGCATAACTCTCATCTTGAGAATCATATCTTTAGTTAAATTCCATGTTTACTGCCATTGGTTATTACAGATATTTATCTGAAATAATATTTATAAAAATATTTGTATTTATATTAGTTATATTTATCTAAAATATTACTCTTCAAGTATCTTTAAGCTTCCTCAATTCTATCCAACCTGACTATATCCTTCATTTCACCATCTTGATTTTCACTTGTCCCAAATAAATAAAAATCACCTCAAATCCACTTCGCCATTTTCCAGTTTCATTCATTTTTGTGTTATGTTATTACCATTATTTTTGTTTTGCTTGAATTTATCTTCAATCCAATTTGACTGGACACTTGATCCTGTATTTCCCTTAATTTTACTTATAATTCTTCTACTATAAAAGAAGAATATATCGAAAAAACATTTCATTATCTTGTTTTTACAATTATCATATGAATGCTAAGGTCATAGAATGGAATGTCACAGTCGATGGAGGCAGGAGAAATTTATTATATTATTTTATCCTTTCTATTATTTAAGAGTATGATTATGTTCAGTAGTATTGTAATTTTGCCTAACCCCCCCGCCTGATCCTGCGACTGCATATAATGAAGCAGGTGCATTATCCTGCCATTTATTACGTTTTTGTAAAGGTTTTTACTTTTTTTTTTTTTTGTAAATTTCAGCAACATATAAAACGTAAAGGTTTTGTATATTACTGATAATAATAAAATGGTATTTTTAATTTCTTTTAAAAAAATTTCTTTCACTTTTTTTAAAATAATAATTAATACTTATTCTACTCGTTTGTGAAGACATTTTTCCCTAGAGTAAGCTAGGGGAGAAAAAAAAAAAGAGTTGTTTTTGATCATATTACAAAATATAAACAACACACTGGCCTCAAGTCTAACGATAAACATTATAACCAGAACTAAGAAGCTTCATTAAAAAAAAAAAAAAAAGAAAAAGGTGAAAAGAACGTCACAGGGATTAGATTTCATGACGTCTTTCTAGAACAAAGCTACAATTTCTTTTGTCCTGACTCTCTTTATTTCTTTACAATAGTGCTGTTGTGTAGTTCTCCAATAATCGGTATTAATGATATCAGTTAAAAACAGTTTCATGCCAGTAACGCTTCTCTTATCACAGTTGTTTACTTTAGGTAATTAGCTTAATATAATTTATCTTTTATAGAAGACCATTGTTCATTGCATTGTAATCATATCTTCCATCATTCCCCCCACACGAGAATTCCTAATATTTAGTTTTGTTTTAAGGAAGTTAAAGAACTCGGAAATATTTAAGCTGTTCTTTAAGGACAGCTTATATTCAGAGTGAATTTTCTGTATGAATTGTTAAAAGCTGTTTCGAGATTCTCTAACTGATTGTGTGCATGTAATTACTCTCTAGTTTTGGAATTTTGCCAATCAACTGTGTCTGGTTTCGCGAAAAAGGCTGGAGAGAAGCTTCATGGGTCCCCCCCCCCCCCTTGGTACTCTTGTAGAGAAGGAGAGAATAGAAGGGAGGATGTGGGTGTGTCGTGGCTTTTACGGACTGATATTGAATGTTAATAGAACTTTATCAGCCGGCTGTTTTTTGTCGTAACGTGGAAATAGGGCTGGTTAGCTTTCATGGATTGAGAGGGCTTGCATGCAGGCGGAATAATCGATGAAGCGGAATTTATTTAAGTGGTGAATTTCAGAAGGCTGCCAAACGAAATATGCTACATACTGCCTGTCTGTCTATCTTTTTGGCGATAGGTAGGTAGGAGGTATTTCTGTAGAGCCTATAAAAGTTTGATCGACTTGAAGAATCATTACAGTGGCCGTAAAACTGTACTTACACTCTCATCTGCTATAAACCTTACTGCTACTATCTCTAAGTTTAGTTTCTTGAGAAGGGGGATAGGCTTGTCGTGGTAGCGCACTTGACCACACAGCGAACGACACTAGATGTCGACGAACAGTCTCGAGCCTTCCCCCATATCTAATCTTTGTTTCATAGTTGTGGAGGCTGCAGTTATATCCCTTTCTGAATTCCACTTCCTATACTTGACAGGGGCGATAAGAATTATCTAAAAATTTACGACACATATCTTCTCAGGTGCTTCAGTAAAGGAGTTCAGTGCTTTTTTTTTATTATTATTTTTATTGTTTGAACATCGTTTATATAGAACGATCATATTTAAGTGCCATTTCCGCTGGAACAAGTGTAGAATAGGATATGATCGCAGCTGTTAAATAATAATAATAATAATGATAATAATAATAATAATAATAATAAAATAACCTACACTCACTACAACTGACCTAAATATATTGTCCAAATGCTTTCTTCCTGGCTGGTTATTTTGAACCATACGAATGTATTTTTAACACACTGTAGATATGTCTATCCACAACCTCAACTAATAACATAAATAGTCGATCCCAAATATTAATTTAAAACGAGAACATTCGAAATAAATCATTGAATAGAATCAATGAAAGTATATCAAATGAATATATTCGCATTGTCTTACTGTGAAGCATTGTTACTTAAGATTTGACACATAGTTTGTAACTATTTTTCATCTTTATTTTTTCAGCTATCGTATTTCAGCTATTTTGGTCTCGACGTCTTAATCCTGATTTGACCCTTTTAGTTTTTGCACCTTGAGTCGATTAAAAAAAAATTCCTCAAGTTATCGAAGATGGTATTTTCTAAGTTTCTCCCGAAAAAGAAATAAAAAAAACATAGAAAATTCCTTTCCTAACAAATAGAATAGTATTACGCTACGTCTATTTTTCTGTCAGTGACACATGACAAAGCTATGCAACCATGGAGATCACTGACGTAGTTTGTATAAATGTCGAAATTTATTCCATTACTGAATCCGGGAGGGGGGGGGAACACACACACACACACACACACACACACACACACAGAGAGAATTGTACAATGAACTCAAAAGGTATTTTCAAGTTTCTTGTTATACTTCAAAAATGGAATTTAAATAGTGCATGTAGAAGCTTAGTTTTGTCATAAGCCGAACCTTATTTGCCAATATCGCAAACACTCCAATAATTAATGATTGTGGTATCAATTGTTTTATTATTGCAATGGTTATTATACTGCCGAGATTTCATCTCTACTTTGTCTCAGAGATTTGTCTACAACAGTAGCGAAAAAGAACCCCAAAGCTACCAAGACTATCGATCATCCACATGTTTCACCGACCATCATCTTGTTTTGGTTCGCCTAGTGAATTCGGCGAATCCTCAAGACATTTGTAAGTACTTCATCATCTTTAATAACTCGAAAGTGACTTTCTATCGATCTGCCCTTTAGTGTCAGTCTCGTGGCGTCATCAGGAACGGAGCTAAGAATTTAAAAGTCTGAACTCTGGCTTAGTTTGAAGGGATTTATCTTCACCAGTGCTTGAAATTTGCTTAAACCATTGCAAAGTAATTATGAAGTCCTGAAGTTTTAAACATCTGAGTGCTTAATTATGAATAATCAGACTGTGTTACGAAGTCAGTTCCTGTTTTAATAGATATGTACATAATTCATCACGGAGTGCATGCACGAGGTCTCTACAGTTGTTCGCATTATAACAATGCCATTCTGTTTTGACGATTGACAACTATTACGGAACCTTAGTATATGATAATTGTGGATTATTGATTCGTAGTGTACATAATTAGTCCGTTTATGTGAATAATGTTAAAAGATGTTTTTAAATTCAGGCACATTAATCAAGATTATATGCTGCTATTTTGATGAAACCTAGTTTTCCAAAAGGAAGACACAGTGTTCTAAGGAGCAAAGGTAAATGCGGATAATATTAATATGAGAACCGCACGATTGTACTTATTTATTTAATGAAAGAATGCTGCTGGATAAATTTGAACCACGAATATTCACCCTCTCCTTTTTGAGGAAATGCATAATGAAATGGTAGTTGAAATCTGACTTGACAATCATGAAATATTTTAGGCATTTTTCTTATAATAACTTCCATATCTAAAGAATTTATATATTTTTTCATCTCTTTGGTGTATTTCCCTTTATGAAATCAGATTTTACTTGTTCAAATGAATTTCTTTGCGGCTTATAAAAACCGTTTAGAGAGAGGTTATGTTTGGATCAATATTAAATTAATTCTCCATAACTGTAAAAGATTTAACTTCATGATTCGTTTACGAAAATCCGTTCGAAGGTGTATCGGGATCATGATTAATTACAAATATGTTTTCTTCGGGGTTCATTTCTGATAGGTGCATGATGAAATCATCAGATAAATATTAAGAATAACATTTAGAATGACGGAAAATTCAGCATCGTTTACCTGGAGAAAGAATAAACCAAGAAGGCTTAACAGAATGTGATGAATAAAGCGAAGACTGGATAATTTCGGTAATGGAGAAAGATGTATGCCTTAACGAAGAAGGAAAGTACGTTGGACAGGTGAATCGAGAAAGCTGATCCAATTGGTATATTTCCCATAGAAAGTGTCAAATGATTCCCTCAACAGGAATAAATTGAGAAAAAGGAGTTTACTCATTCATGTTTATCCTTCTTGATGTAATTAATAGAAACGCGTGTAGGTGGTGTATAAAAATACAGTCTTTTTCCTTGTCGCTTTCATATAAGGAGGAGCCATATAAGGTGGTTGGATTTTTCTTTCTGCAAAACAGACAACTGTTCTGAGAACAGTAGAACGATCGATATAAGACAGTGACATCTCCTGGCTTTAGCTACCACGATGATAAATTTAAAAACAATACTTCATCTGAGAGGAAATGTCATAGATTCGCATCCCATTGATAACTGAAGGAAACCTTTACCTATCCGAATACTGCGTGAGTTCCTACTAGGCTTTTCTTCCGGTGACTTCTCGTTATCTTACATGTATATGCAAACCAGAATTTTAAAACACTTCACGTGCAATTGGCAAAACACAGTTTCCATTTGCGACTGTGGATACAAGTATGTTATTCTTGCAAAAACTAACTAAATAACTATCATTCGTGTTCAAGCTGTTTCATATTGAAATCAGTAATCACTCATTATTTAATATTTTCTCTTTCTGATATTCAAATTACTTCTTTTGTGGTAACTATTTCGAAGACTGAGCTGTTTATTCTCCTTCATTATTTTCTGTTTTAAAAAAGTAATGGGTTTCCTAAACATTCTCAACAACAACCACCTACCTGCATTCGGCCTTTGCAATTTAATTCATAAATATACTACTTCGACTATCTTCTTTTTTTGTGTGTGTATGTATGTAACCATTTGTCACTGATGTCCAATAAATTATATTTTTTTTTCTGTCATTATTATCAGTTTCTTTTTGTTTTTCATTGCTGTCGAACTACACTACAAAGTTGCCAATTAGTTTTTTTTTTCTTCTGTTCAGTTTGTCAGGCATAGCTTTTCTGATTAAACAGAAAGCTAGTTTATTGTGTACAGGTTAGTGACCTTTGCCTTAGTTTAATTTTGCTAATTTTCTTGAAAAGCTCTTAATTTAGGACAAAAAAAAAATAAAAAGAGTACACGAAATAGCGATTTGTTGTAGCAATTACTGAGAAAAAGAAAAAGGATGCCCTCTTCACATCATGTCTAAGAGGTCATGTCGTGTATGTTTGCAATTTGTTTCATTTTTCTGCCCTAGATCGTACCATCCGTTAGCAGGTTTAAATTATTAATCAACGGGAAGAGATTAAATCCTTCGAATAGCTTTTTCTTTTTTAACTAAATGCATTAAACAGGTGACGCTTTTGTAACAGTGATTGAAAACAGTTTTAATAACAGAGAATGCATGCTGTAGTGATCTTCAATTTTTTGTTTTGAAAATACAACAAAGTTTTCAGACTTTAGTATAAAAACTTCTCGATAGAATAAAGAAAAACTTCTCACTTTTTTTGGAGGCTGTGGTTGTGCACTAGTTCGTAGACTCGTCGTTGAGATGTTGAAATAAAATAACGACCTTGGTCCAGTGCTGGGCAAATATTATGATCTTATAAGTAGATGATCCTTGTGCTGTTCAAAAGATAGAAATAATCAAATTTTATGTTCAGCACTTATGGGATAAGTTTAAAGTATTGGAGAGAGAAAAAAAATTATCACTGATTTTTTTTTAGTCCGAATTATTGAAACCTAGATTTGTTCTTCTAAAAGATATTCGAAAAACCAAAAAAAGGCGAGTCAAATTATTCATTTTTTTTTTCAGTTCTTTTATTGGGTGCGAAATACAAATCCTGAGTATGAAAAATTCCGACACATGAAATAACTGCTTATCGTTTGTAAGTACGTACATTTTACTGAGAAAGACTGGCGAGGGTGTATGTGCGTGTGTGGTTGAACAGAGAGAGCCCCACAGAATTGTCTAAAGAAATCGATATTCATAGAGTCTTTACAGGAACACTCGCCGTGCAAATTCAGACGTGTTTCGATTGTTCCAGACGTTTTCAACACTGATATCTCATCAGAATTTAAATGACCTTACGTACGTGTGATGATATCGATTTCTTAGTAATATCCAAAAATAAGAAAGTACGTTGCTCGGAATAGAAATTAATGCAATATGTAGTAGCCTATTTTTATTAATGTATTGTCTATAGATATTTGTTTATGAAAAGAAAAAGAACGCAGTTTAGTAATTCATAGTTTCTTGTTTCGTTTCTGTATAGCAAATCGTAGAAATATTATGGCAGATATCCTTTAACTTCTCTAAAATCATATAACTGTCTTTACAGGATTTAAAAAGATTTGTGAAGGGCTTGTTTAATGACGAACAAGACATCAACTGATTGTGATGCTATCTAGCAGTGAGTTTTTGATGGTAAAATGCAAGGCTAACGAAAATATATTGTGGCTTTAGGAATTAGACGTGACTTAAAATTTGTACGTGGAAGATCGTGCTTAGTAAGATCATGATTATTTAATTTACATTACTGATAGTTAAATAACTTTTCATACTCGTACAATATATTGTATTGCACCTCGGGGTAAACACGCTGAAACTAATGAAAGGAACGTAGAGAGAGAGATTGCATTTATTAAGTTTCATGTTATTTGAAAGTCAGGTATCTTAACTTAGTAAATATAAATTACAGTAACTAACTTTGCAACTGTGCCTACAAAATGTGGTATATTTGTTCGGGTATAAAGTCAGCCAGTGAGCACCAGCTTAGAATTAGCTTTTGTGTAAATATGGCATTCAGCGAGACGGAAATCATGCACTGTGTTATCGGATATTATTATATTTAATTTTCTTCCTTTGCTGTAACAATAAGGGTATCTAAAAATAGGACTAATTAGATACTTTTAAATTAATGCAGAATTTATTTAAAAATGAGTTGAAACTGGGAAACAATGGTGTTGAATTGAGAGATTTCACTCTCGAGTTTAGGGATTTGTTTCTTAGCATATCATCTGATCTATAATCATTGTGTTAGTTGGATTAATGTTAGATAAACAGCTAATTATTTATCCAATAATCTGTGTGCTTGTGTCCTACTCAGTTTTCTATTCACTCGCTTTTGCTTCTCTGACTGGATAAAGGTAACAGTTGTCTTCTAATTGGGTGAATCCTAATGTACACATCTTTAGCCCGTGGACGCTTCCATCTTCAGGATTATTTAATTTGCATTAGTGATGGTTAAGTGACTTTCACACTCGGGCAGAGGTAATTGAATGTAATAGAATCCTGCCGACCTGGTTGGCCGAGTGGATAACGTATCCGCTTTGTAGCCAACGGGTCGTGAGTTCAAATCCCACTAAAGTTTTGAATGTCTTTAGGTAGCAGATGAATTTCACCAGGGGGTGAGCGGAAGCGTAGAGTGGTTTGAAAATTTTCCATGTTTTGTTTCTAGAACAAGGTTTCCGGATTTAGCCCCAAGTCCATCCACAGTACTAATAATAATACGTTGACAGCGTTTCTCGGGTGGCTCAGATTACAGTATTTCATAATAGAAGTGGTGGTAGAATATAAAGAGCCAAGAAATTTACCGTCTAATTGGATGCTCCATCATAATAAAACGAAATAGTTATTGTAAAAACATATGAGATGTTCTTTGACAGAAATAAATAATGAACTTTGAAACTTCCAATAGAAAATTAAGAAAATGCAGTCAAATTTTGATAGATTTCGTTTTTATGAAATTTCGATTTAGATTCGATATGAGATTTCGTTTTAAATGAAATTTAAACATTATATATTAGTTGTACTAACCAATAAATGATAATTTTTCGTTGAAAAATGAGATTTCTTAAAGAATTCAAAACAACAAAAGTTAAAATGAATACTGTTCTCAGAAGGTTTGTCATATTCTGCTTCTCTTGTAAAACTGCTGATTAAATTTGTAAACATTCAGCTTTTACATTTCTGTAGTGAATACGATAAAATTGCATTCACAAAGCGAATAATACGTTAGGTCAGTTTTCTAACTAACACATAACAGATATTACTGCATTAATTAGCAAAAATCTCTTGTGTGTGTGTGTATATGCGCGCGTGCCATCATGCAACTTACTAAGCAAAAATATTGCAAAGAATTCTTCACATAGTAAAAGAGACTACCCAGGAGTTCATTTTTCATTTCTGAAAATTGAAACAATAATAGAATTGAGATTCATGAGGGAATATTGGTGAGATATGTGGGGTCAAGGAAACGCATACATATGTGCGAAAATATTCTTTAACTGATTGGATAACGCATGATTGCTATTCGCACACAACAGTAGACCTTGAACGCCAGAAAATATCAACGTCATATATTCGTAGGTCGACTTAGCCTAGTTTGCAAACAATAGATTAACCCGGAAGAGAATGGCTACTCTTGTTTTTTTTTCTTGGGTTCAGTGAAGCCTCCACGTTCCATGAATTGCTAATAGCTGTTGGTGCCTGGTTCGAGACTTGAATGACTAATCGATTCAAAATATTGTTTTTGATTTGTCATCCTCCTCCTACTCTTATAGTAGTTACCACCCCCCCTCCCTACAAATATACCTGTTTTATTATTATTGTTAAGCAGAACGCTTCGAAATTTAAAATAGGAACATTTCTATCCGAAATTTTTTTGTCCTCAAAAGTCGTAAAAGCTGCTAACCCAAATTTCTTCACCTTCCTTGTATTTCAGTCTATAGTTAGTTGCCTGTTGGGTTTTATTTATTCACTCGTAATGTTTTCCTTCTTGTATGACAAGTTTTCGTGTATGGCCTTTTTGGAATTATCCTCGGGTAGCGTCGTCATTACCGAAGACTTAACAACAAAAAACGTTCTAGTTTGTCGCGAGATTAGGAAAAAAAAATACAAACAAACTTGGAAACAAAAGAGTGAATGGAAAGCTAGGTAGCTTGTTCTTCCTGTTGACAGTGATATTATTCCAAGGCGTGCTGCACGCTCGGCGTTATAGCAACGCGACAGGCCTGTCATTGTCTTGAGTTTTTTCTTCTTTATACCTCTCCCAGCCATAACACGACATGTCTGCTGGAGGCCATTAGTCATCCACCCTATTGGCAGCTCACGTTGGAAGTTAGGGGGTAGGGAACGGAGTCACCGTTTTCTTCTGGATTTTCTTCTTTTCTGCCAGTCATTTTGCGGGTGAACGGTTCCCGCTCATGACACTGGACAGCGGGAATAAAGAATGTATACCAAAGGTCATTTGGTCACTCTGTAAGTCATTTTCTGGCTTCGGCTTTAAGACAATATCTGGATAATCGACATATGGCGTTCAGAAGGGGACGATGTCTTTGTTCGTGCGGCAACGTCTCGAGTTCTTTTGTTCACTTACGTATGTCATTTTTTTTACTTCGACAAACAACTCAGACGTTGCGACTTCAGCAGTAGCATTTCTCATTGGGCAGATTAGGGAGGTAAATTGAGTGTACAAACAGTTTCCTAACTGAACTTGCTGTGTCTAATTATGTTACGTTTGTTAACGCATTAAGGGTGACCAGGCTCGAGTATTTGTAATGTATTACTATGTTTATTGGGTTAACGTGAGAGAGAGAGAGAGAGAGAGAAAGGAGAATTGTACCTTGAACTTTACCGTATTACGTTTATTAGGTTCACGTGCGAACAGTGTCGCATTACGTTTACAGAATTATCTTACAAAGAGACGTTGTGGCCTTCCGAGGTGTTCTTTTTGGTTCCTAAAAGCTTATTGCATTAGTGCTAACGCAGTGGGTATGTTCCGTAGTTTTACACGTAATTATAACAAAATGGTACCCACGCATAATCCGACTCTTAAACGTAGAAATAGGTGCAGGGAAGGCTCTATTGTCTTCAAAAAAACCTTAAAAGGTTGTCAGTGTTGTCGACTATTTCAAATGTGAGTGACACTCTTTTAGGAAATGAGATTAACATAATCGTTATACGGAAAAGCTACTTAAACATGGTCTGGGAATCAACCTCTGAAAGGTTGTTGGATAAGTAAAGCTTTAAATATTTTTAAAGCACAGAAAGAAAAAATAAACTGTCTGTTGAAGACAGTGAAATTAGGTGTTATACATTTTACTTGCCAAATGTTTGGTTAATTTCTTAATATTTTCAATAAGTATGAAATAAATTAATTATTTGAACAGTTGAAGTTTATTAGTATTCATGCGCATCTGTGATCAGTTTTATATTTTCGTTTTATATGTTATCGTAATTATGTTTCTATTGGAATAATGAAAAAAGACATCATGAAAATGGCCTTATCATCATTATTATTTATTTATTATTATTTATTTTATTTTATTTATTTATTTATTTATTTTTATTTTTTGCACATGACTTGATCATTAGAAGAGTATTTACAAAAGATTCTGAAATAGCAGAAATATATCCGGAACTGAGATCGTAGCTTAAAAAAAAAAATCACGAAGAGGAAATAAACTTGGGAGCAGTTCAGATACTTAGCGTATTATCTACTGGCAAGAAATCTAATGAGGAAGAAAGATCTGATGTCAATCATGAGTAATCGTATTTTTCCTAAATTACTTAATCTCACCATAGAATGAAACATTCCAATAAAAATGACATCTAATATTCACTCGTTCATATCGAGAAATGTAATATAAAACAGAGATGATGACGAGATGAAAAGGTCGAGATGGAATGTTGATTTGAATGCTGATATTAACGATGGAACCTTGTATAAAGCAGATGGGAGTGAAGATGTCATTAAGAGTACGGAGTGGCTGGCTTTCGGTGCAGTAGACGATTGCCGTTGGAATTGCTGTCTCCATGAGAAAGAGCAATTAATCTCATAACATTCTCTTCACATTAACTTAACACACATTTTCTTAGGTTATCACTTGTTCCTTTATATATATATATATATATATATATATATATATGTGCATTTTGGTATATTATTGTAATTGATTTTATGGCGAGCCGATCTCCATTTGCCGCCTTCAACATGTTATCTCTGACCATCCTCCAAATCGTCTTTTTATGAGCCATCATCAATATTATTGTACTTGCTATCTTCTGTTGCCTCTCATATGATGTCCAATAGCACAGTTAATTTTGTTTCCTTATCTCTGTAAAGTATTGGGATATCAGCGATGTCATGTTCTTCTTTCTTTGTATTAAATTATGCAAGATATTGAGGTTTTTTTTTTTTAATTTCTTTGTTCAGAAATTGTCGGAGGGAATAGATTTTATGGCTATTATTGTCATAACATTTTCAGACATCTTGCTATTTCTTGTATTGATTATTGGAACTAGTGTTGATGTTGCTTGGAATTTGAAATGGTTTGTCCTCTACTCGCATCAGAGTTGACACTTTATAGATCAGCTAATCGTGAGCACAGGACATTAGAAGTTATATTACCTCGAGACGTTTCGTATCTGGCACATTGATACTGGTAAAGTTTATGATCTTTAGTCATTTTCACAGATGTTTCTCGTAACCTCAAGAGTACATTGCTCTGCTGTGTAAACATTCAGAAAAATGAAACGTTTTCCCCCTACCATTTTAGCTAGCAACGCCATTATGAGTATTATCTAACGATATGCACGCCGTCGAAAAGCTGTTTGAAGAATATCATCGTGCAATTTAAGATTTTGAAGTAAGGACAAACGTCGGAGTTAAAAGATAAGAATGTTAATGGTTCAGAACGGTGTAATGAGTTTCTCTGGTAGTCGTTTGACTTCGTATCACATGAAAAGATAACACTTAGACTTGGGGAGCCGTACTGTCACGTGTTTGGTATCAATTTGTCTCATGGTCATGAACGGAAGGTTTTCTTGTACAACTTGTAATTTCCTACTTTCTTCCATAAAGTTAGGGCTTATTGTTTAAAAAAATCCACTGTCTTTATTGCCTGATTCATTTATCGAACTGAAAAGAAATTTTACTGGCCTTATTAACGTGCAGAATTAGGAATATTTTCTTTCGCTTTCCTATATAAAATTTTATAGTTTAAAGACAGTTTAGTGAACTATGTATTTAAAGAACATATGCATTGGAATTGGTTACATATATAGATATTTAATATCGGTACGATCCAATTCAGAACACGTTTATCTATATTCCAAACAACTTATCATTTTCATTTTTATTTTGCTATCTGTAGTATTCAGGGTCAAATGACGTATTATTCAAATTCCATATACTGAAAGTGAAATAAATATGCATTCCCGTACCTTAGACCAGCGGTTCCCAAACTGTGGATCACAGCCACCTTGGGGGATGTGGGTTTTGTTGAGGGGGGGGGGGACGTGAAGTAATGAAAACAAATTTAAAATGTTTTAATGCTAAGTAGATTTTTTTTTATCTTAAAAGAAACGTATTTAATTTTTATTATTTCTTTTTTGTTATTTTTTATATTTTAATGAATAAAAATATCATATTGGTGCTGGTTCACAAATTTTGCTTCCTACGTATTTCAGCGCTTAATGAATATTAGTAAATATATGTTTATTCATATGAGTTTCATTTCAAAGCAGAAATCTAAGAATTGCAGTTTCAAATATTTCACCTGATATTGACTTTTTGTGTAGCAGTATTGAAACACATCCATCACATTAAATTGTTATTAAACTTCTTTTATCTTTACAATTTCTTTCTTTATTACTAATTGTTTTACGTTTCATGTGCTTGTACTGCAAATGTACAATAACAATATATCTATCTACATAAAAATATGAGATAATATGCATGTCAAATGTGTCTGTAAGATGCTAAAAATGTAATATTTGCATTTGATTTTTGCAATATTCGCTGTAAATGTTTTGCATTGAATATAAATACAATAAATATTATAATAATATATGTCTATATTACTATTTTTTTCCGAGGGAGGGCCGTGAAATATTTTAATTTTTCCAAAGGGGGCCCTGGCATCCAGAAGTTTGGGAAGCACTGCCTTAGACAATAACAATGATGACCTAAGATTTGAAAGCCCTTAGCGATTCCTTTGGCAGTATGCAAGGGGAACCTTGCTGTAAGAACTTTTTAACTAAAAATGAGTTACCTGTCCTTCGTAAACTGGCTCCCTGTAAACACTGATTTTCAAACATAATATATATTACCTGTATTCTCTGCCAGGCTACCAAGTTGGTGAAATAAAATATAGAGTAAAATTTAACTAACCATCTGATCCCAAGAAGGATTGGAAACAGGCAGAAGAAGAACCTGAATCTAAATTTTGCTCTCTGTTGTGATGTGCAGTCTAAATAGGCTGTCATCTAATCTTGGCTTTTTATATGACATACCTATATATATATATATATATATATATATAAGCTTTATATATATATAAGCTTTATATATATATAAGCTTTATATATATAGTTTAATGAGTCGTGAGAGATAATTTTAAATACATATAAACATATGTGACAAAATAAATGTTTCGTTTCGGCTGTCCTTAAAAAAATTAAGTTTACGGATTAAAAAAAAAACTGTATTGCTATTTATTCATTTTTGTGAGAGAAGCGTAATAACTGTTTTTCCGATATTTTCAATTAGTGCTTTAACGAAATAATAGCACGAAACTGTACACCACTAATAAAAACAAAATATGTGCAGTAAAAATGGGACTTAAATTGGCTTACCTTTTTTTTTTTTTTTTTGAAAAATGCATTATGACATAACTAAGGCTTTTTCTGTTCTACGTGTAGATTTTGGATAATTCCTCGCTATGATGCATAAATTCAACCACTATTGATATTAAATACGAGTTGTAATGGGGAATTGATAACATTACAGTGGCGGTGAACAATTTCCATTTTGTCCAGTCTTGGCATGAACTTTGTTCTGGGGAGATGCAGAAGTTGTATTTTTCTGATTTTTCGTTAGTTTTACCACAAGAATACTAGTCGTGTAGATTTACATATTAGGCATCTCAGATGATCGTATATTTTCCCTGAATTTGTGATTTTATATTTCAAACATTTAGTTTTATAATATTGGCAAGTTTTTTTGTTAATCTTTATGTATTACATTCTGAAATACCAAATTGAAATAACCTCTTTTCCGAAACAAACAAAAAATCGTGCAATCAGTTTGCATTTGTAAT